>NC_069137.1:16341034-16641034 GCF_026914265.1 Mya arenaria
GTTGTCAACATAATTTTACCTCACAAAACCGGACGTTTATTTATTCAAATATGTCAAAATAATTTTGTGAATTAGGAATTCGCGAATCGCGTGTCACTTTGTTTTGACAGCCGGTGCGTCGTTAAATATTACACCTGTGATGTTGTGTTAACTCAATAATCGATAATGATGATTGCGCTGTGGATTGACTGTCGCGCGATAATCAAACTTGTGAAAAGAAAATTGATTGAAACAATAATTTGTTTGTTGCAAAAAATAAAGAACAAGAAACGGTTATTTAGTGATCATTTTGCAGGGTTGTTTTATCTAAAGACTTCTATGATTAAATCAAATTAGAGCGGTGCATTAAATAAACTATCAAACATACTAAACAAGCATTAAATAACGCGAGTTGTTTTATTTCAAGACTTTGAAAAGAGATGATTATAAAAACGCAGAAATGTTTAATTTAATCATGTCTCAACCTCCGTCTAAACGTCGGAGAATTGAACTGTCCCTAGAGGACAAAAGCCTTTAAATGTTAACTCAGTTAATATTTTGAGTAAACTTACTCCGTACATAGAATCCTCACTAAACCGGAATCCTCACTAAACCGGAAATTTTGCTCAGTCCGGACCTTGTCCGGTTTAGTGAGTTTCCACTGTACTTTGGAACAGTTGGCAAAATCAATTTGTCACTATCCCCACCCCTGACACATTGAAGGTGGCTGTGGTAACTAGAGCATTCGATAAGCCAGCAATTTTTGGATCTTTGTTTTATCCTTCTACCTGTTCTCCTAGTCTAAAATAATAGACATGTTATACGGGATTCTTCCAATCCCTAACGTCTAAACGGGTTTGTGCAAAAAACGGAAATGTTTGAAAAGTATTGAAATTGTATTAAATGAAGTATTTTATGGTTGAAATGGATAATAAAGGCTTATATTCATATTTTACCATGGAAGTGCAAAGCTATTTTGCACAAAACAAGCATTTAATGCATTAAAACACATTATTTACCTTTCCAATAAAAACGAAAGTTGGCTGACACAGTCAACAATTATGCCAAGCGGAACAACTTGCCCCAATCGTAATAACTTGGCCAACCCCGACAAGCTTCATTAACCTCGTTAATACAATCGTAACAATTCGGCCATGGCCGAAATGTTCCAATTGTTATAAAATGGTGTACTCAGCCTTGCAGGTGCCCTTCATGTACATATCGTTATGTTTTGACAGAAT
Organism: Mya arenaria; assembly: GCF_026914265.1. Taxonomy (NCBI): domain Eukaryota; kingdom Metazoa; phylum Mollusca; class Bivalvia; order Myida; family Myidae; genus Mya; species Mya arenaria. Next base: position 16,342,255 of record NC_069137.1, read on the forward strand.
GAAATGAAGAAAAACCCATCAAACTCATAATTATTCGTTGGATATTTTTTTTTTTTGTACGGAACTAACATAAAATAACAATATCTGGTAATATATCTTGTTTTTATGATATTTTGTTTTTATGATATTTTATAGACGCAATATGCTTTAATCTGGAATCCCGATCGGAATAACTACCCACTTTTGGTACAAAACAATTTGTACATGAAGGATTTGCCATATCAAAAATCGAAAAAAAAAATCCGTCAACATACATTTATTTGGACTGCCTGTTCCCCAATCTCTCTTTATAATGTTACTTCAATTGCGTTTTCTTTAATACTCCCTGATGTTGGTTCTCAGTGGACCACTTAACATATGGCGTTTAATACTTACATGTACAGAAAACTGTTAGGATATATCGATGAAACGGTTCAAACAACGTTTAGGTTGAGGAATAAAATTGGCGCAGTCCACCATTACTCGGTAACAGACAACAATAAAATGTTTGTATGGAGCGGTCAACACTCTATGAGTTGTGTCTATGGAGTTCCTCGCAGCGGTTACGTCCCATGTTGAAAATGGTTTAAAAGGCCCATTTACAAACACAATGAAATATAAATAAATAAATAAAACATGCTGACATAAATGTTTGAATGCCTAAGTTTGGAGCCTTGAGTAGTCTAAAATAATAGACGTGTTATACGGGATTCTTCCAATCCCTAACGTCTAAACGGGAATGTGCAAAAAACGGGGGTGTTTTAAAAATATTGAAATTGTTTTAAGTGAAGTATTTTATGGTTGAAATTAATCATAAAGAGTTAAATTCATATTTTACCATGTAAGTGAAATGTTATTTTGCACTAAACAAGCATTTAATGCATTAAAACAAGTTGTTTACCTTTCCAATAAAACGAAAGTTGACTGACACAGATAACAATTATGCGAAGGGGAACAACTCGATACAATCGTAATAACTCGGCCTCCGACGACAAAGCTTCGAGATAGACCTCGTTATACAATCGTAACAACTCGGTCATGGCCGAAATGTTCTGAGCGATTTAAAACTGTGCCCTGAAGCCTTGCAGGTGCCCTTCATGTATATATCGTTATGTTTTGACAGAATGAAATGAAGAAAAGCCGTCAAACTCATAATTATAAGTTGGGGATATTTTTTGTGTGCGTACGGAACTAATATAAAATAACATTATCTGGTAATATTTCTTGTTTTTATGATATTTTATAGACGCTATATGCTTTAACCCGGAATCCTGATCGGAACAACTACCCACTTTTGATACTAATCAATTTGTACGTGAAGGATTTGCCATATCAAAAATCTAAAAAAAATCCGTCAACGTACAATTATTTGGACTAGAGCCTTGAGTAACCGGACATGAACCGATCGAATATGGCCATATGTTTTAAGTTTTACATAACTGATAAAAGGTCATATTAAAGAAAAAAACCTACTATCTTCGAATGTACGCGCTAAAGTATATGGCTTTTGAAACCTTTTTCAGGTCATTTCATTCTGTACAACCAACAAAAAAGTTTACTGCCCGTATGCATAAAATAAGAAATGTAATATAAGTAATTGATAATTACCTAGAAAAAACAAGCACAAAAACGAAGTACATTTTGAACGGTCCAAACGATGGAAACAATACATATATGTGATAACGAAACATCACAATGATCACCTCCGTGTAAACAAAAAAGGCATCCTCTGAAAGTTTCGCTTATTTTACAGACGACACAAACAACCAAATTTGGGAAGATAAAGATTCTGCGAAAACAAAAACGATGCACTTAGTCAGCGGTGAATGCGTTTCAGGACTCCCTACGAAGCAAGAATTTCACAGCAGTATTTTAAAATCTTCTATGAGATGATTAATAAATACATTTGATTTACATTTTATTTTTTTATTTTGAAGCAAGGAATAAACATAAAACAATGCATCGAAGTCAGTGTCAAAGGAACTACAGACAGGGTAAATCAGCCGTGGAGCATAAGCAGCTCATCTCAGACGACGATTTACAGAGGATGTATGATTTTGTTATTAAACAAGATTAAAAGCTATGTAAAACAGCTTTGTCAATATTGAGATTCTGAATAGCATTTTGACAATTTAAAAGAGTCTTCCACAATGCTAAATTTAAGTAGCTTTGAGGAACCCTCATTAAAGGATCTATCGCAAACATCCATTGTGGCACGTTTTGTGATAATGAGGAGTCGACAAAACATATATGTGTTTCGTGTTAAAATGCCAAAGTCTTAACTATATAACAAAAGCTTGAGTTATTGATGTTTTTTTTAAATAATGAAGATATTCTATAAAATATTGAAAAAATAGCTGATTTGGTCTTTCAAACAACTTAAGCACTTTTGAGTTTTTAGACCGCATTTTATATGCCAGGATCTTACACTCAAGTTTGTTACGTTGATTTTAGGTGGTGCCTAATATAGCTTTTTGACAATGTTCTGCAACGTTTCTATAAACGAGGTGGCTATACTTGCAAAATTATAAGTATGTATGCAATTTGCTGTTTGTGGAGTTTTGTGCTGTTCTTCTATGTTTCTTGTTTGTAATATTTTGTTTTTATGTTCTATGTCTTTGGCGTTTACCAAGTGCCATTAAACCGGATGATTAATGTTTAAACATTTTGCAAATAAAATTTCATTCGTTGCTACTTATTTTATCTGTAAAGCTATTTTAAACTTGATCCTCGATTGTGTACATGCATTTTCATCGTCTTTCTAAACTTCCAAAAATGTTTATCGCAGTTTCAAGTGTCTTTAATATTGATTTAAGGGCAAGTGGAAAAGGAAAGATAGAAATGTCAGTGAATGATCTACTTATTAACATTATCTTCGCGGAATGCTACCTATGTGGTTGGGCTGTGAATTTCTGTCCGTTTAAATAGCTGGTAAACTTCGAGGACAATAACTTGTATGCTAGGTTTTGATATATTGCTAGGGCAGTTTCAAGCGTCTTTTAGGTCAAGCGGAAAAGGAAAGATAGAAAACAATGACTGGTAAACATTATCCAATTAAGTGCTACCAATGTGTGTGGTCTGTCAAATTTTGTCTGCCTAAATGACTGGTGAACATCGAATGTCGATAACTTGTTTGCTAGGTTTTGATAGTTTGTCATTGCCGATTGGCTTTATATTGTGGCCCGACAGTAGTGACGAAATCAACACTTAAACTGTGTTAAACGACATGAGATAAAAGAGACTTAAATTTAGGTCGAACTTAGTTATAAGTATATCAAAAGAACTAAAGAATGGTAGATATGAATGCATGAAGAGATACCCTAGATCTTGACTCCCTGATTTTACATTTAGCATACTCGGTGTGTTGATACATCTTCCGACATGAATGCCGCACACAGCACATACAGTGTTGATTGCTTCAAGTACCCATTCAATTGCTCTTTGATCCATGGTGACCAGAGCACAATTTATTACTTATTTACCGTTAAAAAGGTCTCATATAAATTTACACGAACCGTTAAATACAAGTACAATTTTAATATTAAATGGCTTTTGCGGTATTAATAAAAGATTTATGATACAAAAATCGAGTGGTCCAAATCAAAATCGTGACGCCGGCGCGGACGTCGCTGGACAAAGCACTCCATGTCTGCAATGCTTCGCAATTGATAAGAAAAACAGTTTTACCCAGAGAGTTGTCGTTTTTATTTACATGGTTAGACTTTATTTATGAATACAATATTGTTCATGTGAAGAGAAATGATAAGTGCTTTTTTCATCAACATGGTTTCAATTTTAAACAATATTAACATTCAACATAACGTCCGCTTAACTATTTTATTCATAGTAAATTTACAAAACGTAACAAGCATTGTGCACATTACACAAAACAAATACCGGGGAGCATAATTTCATTATATAAGTATATAGCGGTTTTATTTCCGGTATGCACTAGTTCTATTTATGTTATATGGAGATATTTAATGATTATTGAAAAAAAATAACAAAAATATTGGCAATGTTATAACAACATTATCAGAACAAAAAAGCTCGCCGTAATTGTATCGGTGAGCTTGGACAGCAACTGAAAACAACCTTCAGTGGATCCCATCTCTTAAAACACAAGAAATGACACCGATTGTAACTCTTTATCTTAGAAACATTAAGAAATCGCAAAACCACAATGAAATGCAAGTACAAATATATATTGGTGTCTTCAACGTTAATTCATAATCGACTAATGTGGTTAAGAAATGCCTTTGTAGATACGTAACACCAAAAATTATACATTTAGTTTTCTTTGAGGTTGGCCAAATCCCAGTGTACTACCATTACTTTTCTTATAAGGCAAACATGAAGGTGAATAAAAACCAATAACTATGGATAGCCACAATTTAGACATAGACTAACGGAACTTTGTAACATTCAATATTTCGAGGTATGGCTGAAGTCTAAAACTACACATTTACATAAAATCTAGCTGTAGTCGATGCATGAAGTCTTCCATGTCAATCCAGAATAATTATCTTACAGCCGCTGTTTTACTAATGACAAAAATAATTAAAGATTACCTATTTCTTGATAAAGCAATGCATCTAATAAGCCTAAACTACAATGAAGGTCTTAAGTAAGTGAACACCAATTCGGTTTGTCCACGTCATTTTTAGGCATAATATAAACCTTTTTATGCACTTATTATTATCTATATACAATAGTTTTAACAAATATTCAATTTTATTTATATATATAATAGTTAAAAAAGCTTAATCTTCCTATTAAATTCTTTGAAAATGAAGTCAATCTGTATGTCTTTTGGACGCCGAGTAGACGTTTGCAGAATTGAAGATGAACTCATTCAACTGCATTACCTTGGACAAAACCCCAAACCACTCCTGTATTATTCAAAATTGGAGCAATAAGTTTGTCGAATATATCAAGTCTATGCTTTACTGATACACAAGTAAACTTATATTGATATTGATTCATTTGAAAAATGCTAATGGCCAGCTATGTAGTTTGGACTACACTTGTAGCAGGAGCACACACCTCACACTTTTATGATTTATCTCATGTATGTTTTCTCATATGTTTTTGTAATTCACCATTCCGAGTGTAAGCAGCAGCACACACCTTACACTTGTATGGCTTCTCTCCTGTGTGTGTTCTCATGTGTTGTTGTAAATGACCTTTCCGGGAGAAAGCAGTATCACATACCTCACACTGATATGGCTTATCCCCTGTATGTTTGCTTAAATGTTGTTGTAAACAACCATTACGAGAGAAAGCGGCAGCGCATATCTTACACTTGAATGGCTTCTCTCCTGTGTGTATTCTTATATGTTTATGTAAATCAGTTTTCTGGGAGAAAGCAGCATTACACACCTCACACGAGTATGGCTTTTCTCCAGTGTGTATGCTTACATGTCTCCGTAATGCAGAATTCCGAGGGAAAGCAGCATCACACAACTCACACGAGTATGGCTTCTCTCCAGTGTGTATCCGTATATGCGATTGTAAATTACCTTTCTGAGAGAATGCAGCATCACACTCATCACACTTGTACGCCTTCTCTCCTGTGTGTATTCTAAGATGTTCCATTAAAACACATTTTAGAGAAAAAGCAGCATCACACATACCACATTTATATGGTTTCTCTACTAAATGTTCTTTCATGTGACGCTTTAAATCAAAGTTCCGGCATAAATGAGCCCCACAGACCTCGCATTTGTATGGCTCTTCTCCTGTGTGCAGTTCCATATGAATCTGAAAATACAAACATATGTGTAACTCCAATTAGAAGTAGTGTTTTAACAAGCCAAATCAATTATTCGGAACGTATACAGTAACTTCATTCCCGTAAATATTATACAGTTTTTCAAATAATCATAAAACTGAAAATGGTTTACAGTGAATTGTTTGTATAGAATTAAACACACTAGTTAATAGCGGTGTTCTATATATTAACAAGACGCCAATGCGGAAACGCCGCATTAAAGCCGTATTTTTTATTTGACGATGCAATTTTGCAAACCTAGGATTTAAGCCAGTGACTTAGTATTTTTAACCAAAAAGACCGTGCCAGTGTGAAAGCATGTGTGTGTGTATGTATGTAAAGTAACCAAATGTCATGAAAATTAGAAAAAAATAATTCAATATCCTGCAGGAAAAATCTGTAATTTTTGCTAAAATTCTATTATACTTGAATATGACTAAGATATCCTGGAGAAAAAAAAACTGTTAAAGTTTCATGAAAATTTGATTTTTTAGGACATCGGGAAAATATTTTCTAAGATTTGACCTAGTGACCCTTTGATCTGAGGTGACCCATATTCACAAATGTTTAAAACAACATGTAGACAAATATTCTGACCAAGTTTCATAAAGATTTGACAAATAATCATGAATTTTTATGACCGGGGAATTCTTTCCCATAAGATTTGAGTTTGTGACCTAGATTTTGACCGGGGATGACCCATATTGAAGCCTTTCAAGAAAATATGCAGACAAATATTCTGATCAAGTTTCACAAAGATTTGACAAAATAAATAATTTATGACGTGAAAAGATTTGTCCTCAGATTTGACCTAGTGACCTAGAATTTAACCCGGGATGACCGAAATAAAAAATAAGCAAGATAATATGCAGATAAATATTCTGACCAAGTTTCATCAAGATATGAAAAATATTTCCTAAGATTTGACCTAATGACCTAGATTTTGAGCCGGGTATATCCATATTAAAAAATATGCAAGATATAATGCAGACAAGCATTCTGACCATGTTTCATGAAGATTTGATAAAAAATGTTGAATTTATTACCGTCAAATATTTCTTCTAAAGATTTGACCTAGTGACACAGTTTTTGACCCGAGATGACCCATATTCATATATATTCAAGATAACATGCTGACAAATTATTTGAAATAGTTTGATAACCATTGGATAACAACTCTTGATTTTATTACATAAAATGAAAACTTTAACCGAGAATTGTTAATAATGAATGCAAAGAAAAGTCATATACATGTGTGCAATTTACATAAATTCCCATAATTATTGTAGAGAAATGAGGCCTCGGAGATTGTGCTGATTAAGGTGGTCGTTATTTGATAACGGGTGTTCGTAATTGAAATGCATGATGAACTTTTCACAACTGCAAAGTAATTTACTGGTTTGCTGATAAATATCGAAAGGACCTCGGACTTATCTACATTACGTACATTGACATCATTTATCATAATGGTGAATAATGAAATTCCATAATCATTTTCGTGTATTATTATTATTATTACTATCACAAGACATATTCTGTACAAATTAGTTTGTTGCTGCGCGGTGAGGAACAACACTTAAATCCAAAATATATATATACTCATGTATTAGGTTTATACAACTGAGAAGGTACATATTTAAAACCCCGCTCAACCTTATCCAACCAAACTAATCTAATCTGTCTTAGCTGGCTGGCTTAATGCCTTATCAAATGCTATTACTTATAAATAAAGTCATTGTGTTTATTCGAATTAAGAATGGTCTTTCTCCTTTGCATATGGCAGAGCATTTGTTAACATCGAAAAGGCTTCATAATTACAGTACTAGATTAGGGTCTTAATAGTTTGCAAATAACGGATGTTGTTTATAAGTAACCAGTTAACGTTAACATTATAGACATACTTAATGATTTTAAAATTGCAGTTAAAATATTATTTTGGTTATCAATTTTAGCATATTTATAGACATTATCTATCTTGAACTTACGTGTGTTTATGCTTGTATTTTTTTTGGTTTAAGGATATTAAGAAGAAGAAAAAATGGATTATCTTTGTTATGATCTTTTGTTTGAAATTATTTTATTTTTTATTTATTTAAATGCAAAATTTTGATTTGTTACAATTAAACGATAGGGCCATGATGGCCCTAAATCTCCCACCTGAGTTAAAGTATTTGACTTTTGTAATACAGATAGCTTGACATTTTTTCTCAAAGCTGTAAATATGTACCAAATTTCAAAACTGTATTTTCAAAAATAAGAAAACATGCCAAAAGGTCACCGGAATATTGATATTTGTTTTCATAACTGTAAACATCCCGTGCCAAAAATAAGCACAGCTTCCTGAAAAGCGCAGCTTTAGCTTAGCTAAAGCTATGCTATTCAAAAAGCTGAGCTTTTTTAGCTATGCTTTTTTTAAAAGCTTAGCAAAAGCTGCGCTTTTTAAGACAGGTTAGCAAAAGCTGTGCTTTTTTTGAAAAGCTTCGCTAAAGCTGTCTTTTTCTCTAAAAAGCTGCGCTTTTCTTTCCAAAGCTGCGCTTTTTGTTTACGAAGGTGCGTTTTTTTTTAATGAAAGCTTCGCTAAAGCTGCGTTTTTTTATAGCTTAGCTAAAGCTGTGTCTTTTGTATATGATAAAAGATTGCCTCTAAGAAAACCTGCGTCTTTTTCATCAAAGCTGCGTCTTTTGCATCAAAGCTTCGTCTTTTTCATCAAATGCTTTGTCTTTTCCAAACTTTCAATAGACTAAGTATTTCTTCAAAGACTAAGCTTTTCAAATAAAAGACTAAGCTTCTGGAGAAAAGACAAAGTTTTTTTGTGAATTTTTATTTCACTAATCCAGCTTTTGATTATTAATAACTCACTCAGCTAAATTGAAAATAAACATAAGATATGTATTTTTTTCAGAAAAGCATGTGTCTAAAATATATGTTTGTTTGATTAAATAATTGTTTTCCTTTTGAAAGTCTTTAAAATGTGTTCCATTTCTCATTATTTAAATTTGGTCTTTTAATTCTTAATATCCGAAGAATGACTTCATTGAGATTAATCAATTAATTAATCAATCAGTCAACCAGCCAGCCAGCGAGCAAGTCATTCAATCAATCAATCAATCAATCAATCAATCAATCAATCAATCAATCAATAGATAATAATAATAATAATAATAATAATAATAATAATAATAATAATAATAATAATTTGTGAATCAACCAATCAATTAAATCATAATTTCAATTTTATAATATTATACAACCAAAATAATGTACAGAATTGATATCACTTTGATTTCCTTTTAATCAGCAGAAAACTGAATTCTTTTTTAATGAGGCAGATTGTTATCAGAGATTAACCAATCAAATTTCAGCACCAAAATTCAAACAATGTTGATGTATTTTAATGAAGTAATGAGTTTACACAAATAAAAACCATTGATAATTAAATGGATTAATGAAATTCATTATTTTACCATCATTAGATCAGGTGAACATAAACTATGATTTGGAACATGATAATTCCAAAAATTGATGTTTTGTGATAAGTTGAAGATAATCCTCAAGTCACCAGGTATGTTTCTTTTTTTTATAAGTTGTTCATTTAAGATAACAATCACTAATTGTCAATAATGTGCAATATTTGGCATAATAAAGAAATTCTATATTAAAAACATGTTGTAAATAGTTACCTCTGTGTAATACAGAGCTGTTTAAAGAATCTCTAAGAACTTTTAGCAAAAAAGGCTGCTAAAAAGAACACAAAGAAAAATGTTGGGAAAGTCATTTTCCTATTTGTAGATAAAAGTTTAATATATTATATTCACAATAAAGCAAACTTACTAAAATGTTGTTATAATTGCCCCTAAAAACGCCTGAACAAAAGTTGTTTTTGTATTTTAGATAAAGAAGATTTAAACAAAATAATACAATATAATTAAAGTATAATGTTTAAACCATTTATTTTATGGTTTCCTGACTGGTTTATAGAAATCAAATTTTATCAGTGAAATAAAAATATTACACAGTTTCACATTACACAACAACATCAGGGTATCATTATCATTTTTTAATTAGAAGACTTTGCTATATTATATTGCTTTATATAATTATGTGATCTATTTTTATTAAAAAAAAATTGACAAAAAGCACATGTCAGTTGCACTTTTTCAGCCAAAAAGCTAAGCTTTTAGATGCGCTTTTGCATAAAAAAGCTATGCTTTTAGCCAAAATAGTTTAGCTATTTTGGGCCAATACCACCATTAGTTGCGCTTTTTTTATGAAGAGCTGCGCTTTTACAGAAAAAAGCTATGCTTTTTGACAAAATAACTTAGCTTTTTGGAGCCAATACCACCATTAGCTGCGCTTTTTAATGAAGAGCTGCGCTTTTACAGAAAAAAAGCTATGCTTTTTGACAAAATAGCTTAGCTACTTTTGTCTGAAAAAGCTAAGATTTTTGGCCAATACCAAAAAAAGCTGGGCTTTTTCAACAAAAAAAGCTAAGCTATTTTAGAAAAAAAGCTAAGCTTTTTGCCAAAATAGCTTAGCTTTTATGACCAAAAGCTGAGCTACAATGTACTTTGAAAAAAGCTAAGCTATTTTTTTGGAAAAGCCTAGCTATTGTATTTTATTTTCAAAAGCTGTGTTTTTTTTATCCCTAAAAGCTGCGCTTTTTTGGGCCAATACCGCTATGCTTTTAGCTTAAGCTTTTAGCTGAACTTTAGCGAACCTTTTTTGGCACGGGATGCTCGAAATTTCATAACAGAGACTTCAAAAATAAGAAAGTAGGTCAAAAAGTTAAGGTCATAGAAACACAGCATTGATATTTGTTTTCAAAACTGTACGCATGGTCAATATTTTATTGTGTTAGCCTTTAAAATAAGAAAGTAGGTTAAAAGATCACTGACAAGGTCATCATAGGACAACATTGATATTAATTTCCAAAACTGTACATAAAGTTCAAATTTCATTGCTCAAGCTTCAAGAATAAGTAAGTACGTCATAAGGTCACAGTTCAGGTAATCCGAGGAAACCATTGATATTTATTTTAAAAACTCTACAAATGGACCAAAGTTCATTGCTGTAGCTCCAAAAATAAGAAAGTAGGTCAAAATGTCATAGTCAAGGTCATCCGAGGACAATATTGATTTTTGTTTACAAAACTCTACACATGGTCCAAATGTCATTGCTGTAGCTTCAAAATCAGAAAGTAGGTCACATTCAAGGTCATCAAAGCACAAAATTGTTATTTGTTTACATAATTGTGAACATGGTCACTGTCCCTTCAAAAATAAGACAGTAGATCGAAAGGGGTTGGAACGGCTTTGACCCAAGGGCCATAATTTGGTAAACTATAAGATGCTAGTAACACGTTTTTAAGGGCTGGGGCTAGCGGTTTCAGACAAGAAGATTCTCAAGAATATCCTATTTAAGTCCACAGAAAACCTCAGGGCGTGGCCAGTTTTGACCACAGGGGCATAATTTGATGTTCACAAGCAATTGTGTTAAGTACAGACACACGAACGACGGACAGTGCACCATCCAATAAAATTACTAAAGAAATTGCCTTAAACTCTAAGGATTTGATAATACTACACAATTTTCAGTTTCAAATAACAATGTCTTTTCTTCCATCTTACACGACATAGCTTTCCTTCTCTACACCAAAATTTAATTATTGTGTATTTACTATACACGCAAAAGATACGAGTGTAGCTTACAAACAATGGTCTTCATGTAGTTCAATGTAAAAGTCTTTTTAAAAATTCAATTCATCATTGAGTAAAATTTAAAAAAAAAACCTTCTAGAAAATAAAGAGATATAATAATTAGTTTAACCTACAAACCTATAAAAAACACACACTAATTACCTTAGAAGTGACTATTTTGAAGAAATATTAAAATTCAAAATATATTCCCTTGTTACAAAAAATAGACAATAATGCAATATCCAACAGAAAGGGAGACCATATAGCAAGACTTGCTGCCCTTGCTTCCAGAGTAAAATTCATGATTTATATATGAAATAGTGATAAATATATGATATAAATAAATATTGTATTGTTTTTTTTTAATACACAATGACGAATGTTTACACATTTATTTATTATGTTATGAAAAAAAGACCATGTTTGTCAATTTATATGTATCATATGAAACATGTTTTGCTCATATATTTATTATGATTTAAAAAGTAATTACCATGTTAATCAATTCATATGTATCAAATGAAGTATGTTTTGCACATTTACTCATTATGTTATGTAAATATTTACCATGTTTATCAATTCATTTGTATCATATGACGAAATCCATCCATCACTGAGCCTTGTTTAAAGCTTTGTCAATACAGTAATAAACAAATATCATTTTTTATCAAACTAACCAGTTTTCCCTTCTTAAATAAGTTTCACTGTAATTTTTTAAATGTGATGATTAACATTGTATTTTCACTTAGATTTCCCCAAATGGTCATATGATAGACCACAAATAATAGAATTAAATCATAAAAAGGTGTAACAGTGCATATTTTGACACTGTTAAAGTGTTCAAAGTTACCATTTTTAACAGCTAGCTGTTTTGGCAGCCCGGCCCGTAATGCTGAAGTTTAAACAAGCCCTAAAATAGGAAATCTTGAGTAAATTAAGAAACAAAACAGTTAATCTTTCAGTAACAGAACTGTAGCAATGTCATGTCAATTCAATTATAATAGATGCATATATATAAATTAAAGTCATTGAAATTAGACTTTTGACTGAACAATACTAAATTCTTCAACTATTGCTTGGCATCAAATTTTTTAACAATCCCTGCTTTAGAAAATTTATAATTTGAGCAAGCCAGGAAGACAGGGCTTGCTTGAAATTTAAGTTTAACTACTGGTAACATAACAATGAGTTGCCGCTTTAAACATTACTCAAATAAGGATTCAAAAATCAATTATAATGAACAAAGCATGGTTATCATTTTGTAAAATAGCAAATTGCAAACCAAAATTTTCCCAATGAGTAATATGGATCACACTTTACTATTTTTTAAAGCAGATATTAAAACCATTTAGGGAATATACTCCAGAAGAACCACTACTATGATCATTCCCTGGAAAACATTCGGTGAGATTCAAATATGCAAGGAGCCTCATACGTGAATTTTGTAAACTGGCGACTGACATGTAAAATTGGAAATAAATTCTCAGCTAAGTCTACAACCCTGTTGGTCAGGTTTACTTGAAAATGAGCATGTTTCTATGTAGCTCCAGTTCCTTTAACTTCAGGTTATCCGATACAATTTTCAACTAGCTACAATAATGAGCGATCAGAGATACTTTTTTTTAATTATTTTGACATTTCTTATGTATCCCTGTAACGCTACAACTTTCTACCATTTAACACTGGATGAAAGAATATATAGTAATATTATGCATTGGTGTTGAATAATAAGGACAAAGTTATTCAATATATACCCGACAATGATCTAATCTGGATTTAATTTGTCATAAGAGTCGTTATTTTCACATAAATATATTCTTGGTCACGAATACAGTTAAACATGTACAGCAGTCAGATTTGTCCCAGATTTACAGATATCAGGATACTTCATAAACAATTGACACATCAGTGATTTTTTAACTAACAATTTGACGCCGAATATCGGCCTTTTCACAATCGCCAAAAAACGCTAAATTCACAAAAATATGAAGAAAAACTCACAATTCCCAAGAGCTACTTGTGAACAAAGTGTTTTTCTATAAAATCGGCGTAAAAACTCGTAAAAGTTGTGTAAAACTTTGAAGATTTTGGTGGAAATATTTACCGATCGTCGATTGCGAATTCGCATACACATAGAATACCGAATGACGGCTTTTATCGATACCCGATCAAGTAGACGCACGCTCCTAAGTAAAGCGCTGGCTGTAAAGCGTTCGGTCACGTGGAGCAAAATGACACAGCAAAATTTGTAAACAATTTGACATTTATCGGTAAAATGTCAAGAAATGGCAAGTATTATCAGAAAAAAATATTTAAGATCCAAGCTGCCGGTACAACAACAATATTTTCCGCCTTTAAACAGATGACATTTATCTGTAACTCTTTGCATTTAATAAATATGCAATTCTCTAAGTTTCATTGTTGTCCATTTTCCTTTTAATGTCTAGTATACTGTACAGACACTAAATCAGGCTGTATGTAAAAGTATAACACTATTGTATTGCAGAATTAAGATTTTAATGTTTTGTTAATTTTTCACAATTTTGAACTTTAACGCTGTTGCGTTGGGTTATGGTGCGTTGAAGTACAATTCGAAAACAGTTTAACTTTTAATCAACTACATATTTTAGGTTCCAGACAACATACATCCATAATCATGCAGACAACAGTTTTACATCAAGTCTATAGTGCCATGAATTATATCCCTTGCTAGATACTACAACTCCTCCCTTCTTTAGACTAATACAAACTTGTATTACAACTCATGAAGTTCTAATAATCCTTAAAATCAAATGTTTACTTTAACAATTGACGATGATTATAATTCTTTAACAATCATTAAAGATCTCACTAATGCAATAATAAACTCTTATAGCAAATGTCTGCATAATGTATCTTAAACATCTTTAAACAATTAAATGTAACTATAATATTCAGAATGAGACAAAATCATACATAATCTCATAAAACAATTATGAATAGCACAAGAATTTCAAATAATTTTTCAATGGCCCTTACTTAAGGCAATTTAAACAATTATAACAATGAACAGTCTCTATGTCTTGCACAATGACCAATTAACTTTATCAGCCCATGTCATAGTCTTTGAATTTAACCGGTACACGTCGATCCCGCTGTGGTCTAGTTGGTAGAGTATCCGACAGCGTAGATGGAACATCCGTGAAAGCATCAGCGTCTCCATGTGGTAGACTTAACGCAGGTGGATCATCATTGGTTACCTCTGACGTCTCAACTTTTGGTTCCCGGAATTCCTTCACATGTGTGGAGTTTCTGACTCGTGTTACTCCAGATGGCGATTCAAGTGTTACTTGATTTCCGTACTTCTCCACAACTCTATACGGTTCTGGTTCATAATTAGTGCTCAGTTTGTTCGTTTTGTCTTGTTTCAACAACACTTTCTGTCCTTGTTGAATATTTCTCTGTTCAGCACTTCTCTTAGTATCTGTATATACCCTACTTTTCTCCTTCCTGAACATGTCTCTATCTCGTACTTCCCCATCATTCAACGAAAACTGAATTTCAGGTAACTTAGTTCGGATCTTTCGGTTGAACATCAATTCCGATGGTGGTACACCTGTCGTACTGTGTGGTGTTGTGCGGTAAGCTAGGAGAAACTTTCGGATTTCAATCTTCCAATTCTTCCCTTCGGCATTCGCAATCTTGATACGTTTCAGCAGAGTTCGGTTTTGCCGTTCTACTTCACCGTTGGCACTAGGATGAAGTGGCGTTGTTCGTCTATGCTCAATATTGTTCTCGAACAAATACTTCTCAAACTCATCTGACACAAATTGTCTACCATTGTCACTAGTTATGGTCACTGGCAGTCCATGAATGATAAACATTTTCTCTAAACAGTCAATTATCTTCTCAGACGTAATAGTCTTGATAATGTCTATTTCATAGTATCGACTATAATAGTCAACACACACAAGTATGAATTCTCCTGAAGGTAATGGACCCATCAGATCTATCGCAACATCCTGCCATGGCCCAGCTGGCAATGGAGTTGGCGTCATTGGCTCTGGATTACTTGATCCACTGACTAGTTGGCATCCGTGGCACGTTTTGACGAAACGTTCAACGTCTTGATCCATCTTAGGCCACCACACTTTAGTCCTAAGATTTTGTTTAGTCACTACGATTCCTAAGTGTCCCTCATGTGCCAATTCTATGCACTTAGTTCTCAGTTTCTTTGGTACCACTATACGCGTTCCCCTCAACACTAACTTTCCTAGAGTGCTAAGTTCGAATCTCACCGGCATATATATCGAGTTTTGCCACTGATCAGTATGAATTGACTCATACAAGTCACACAGCTCTTCATCTGTAGCTGAAATTCTCTCGACTTCCCGTGTAGACAACGCACTTGGAGTTGCATTGGTTGCAACAAACCGAATAAATCCCTCTGTTTCACTCTCGTCTTCGCTCTTGTGTACAAGTCGATCCTTGTCAACTTTAATCCTAGATAAGAAGTCTGCAATGTTTACTTTGCCTGGTGCATATCTGACAACGAAACTATATGGCAGCAATCTTAACATCCATCTCTGGATTCTTGCAGATAGTTTGGACTTTGCAGAGTAAATGACTTCAAGCGGTTTGTGGTCCGTAACAAGTTCAAAATCAACACCATACAAGTATACATGATATCGTTCGCACGCCCATACAATAGTTAGAGCTTCTTTCTCTGTCGTCGAGTATCGCTTCTCACTGTCACTAAGTGTACGGCTAGCGTAACTGATAACTCTCTCTTTTCCGTGTTGTTCTTGTACTAACACTGCTCCGAGACCAACATTACTAGCATCTGTCACTAATTTAGTCTTACATCCTGGCTTAAAGTATGCCAATGTTTCTGTGTTTGCCATTCTTCTCTTAATCTCATTAAATGACTTCTTCTCTTCACTTTTCCACTGAAACTGTGCATTCTTCTTTGTGAGTTTTCTCAATGGTTCAGTTACTGTAGCAAGATCAGGTATGTATCGCGCACTAAAGTTCACCAATCCAAGGAAACTTCTGACTTCTGAAGCGTTCTTAGGTTCTGATGCATTGATAAGGTCTTTAACACGCTCTTCTGTAGGCCCTATGCCTTTATCAGACACATCATGTCCCATGAAAGTTATCTTATTCATGTTGAACTGTGACTTTTCAAGGTTCACCGTGAGACCTTTAGCTTTCAGTGTTTCCATACAGGTTTTGAGATTTGCATCGTGATCTTTCTGACTTTGACCATGTACTATAATGTCATCTGCAATGTTTGCAACTCCGTCACATGACTGTAACACCTGAGTTATTATGTGCTGGAACATTTCCGGTGCTGCGTTTACTCCAAAACTTAACCTCTTGTAGCGGTATAAGCCCTTATGCGTGACAAAAGTAGTTATGAAACGTGATTCTTCGGCCAATGGAATTTGGTAGAATGCCATATTTAGGTCAATCTTACTAAAATAACATAATATTATTCATCTGTACCAATACTTCATCTACGGTTGGAATCGGATGTCGCTCTCTGGTTATAGCTTTGTTGGCTTGTCTCATGTCAACGCAAATTCGTATGTCCCCTAATGGCTTTGGCACCACCACCACCGGACTCACCCACGGCGTCGGACCCTCGGCCTTTTCTATAATATCTTCTTCTTCAAGTTCTTCAAGCTTTTCAGCCACCTTCTCTCTTAATGATATAGGCACAGAATAAGCTTTCTGAGCAACAGGCTCTACATCTTCATTAATGTGAAGCTTCAACTCAAAGTCCTTGAGCTTGCCGATACCCTGAAAACAGTCACCATACTCAGTCCTTAAGTCTTCAACATTATACACTGTCCCTATTTTCAGAATGCCTAACTTCTCGGCAGTTTCCCTACTGAGCAGAGCTGGAGCTTTCCCCTTTACAACATAGAAAGTCACATTGGTTAAATTGCTAGAATTGTCGTTTAGCGACACATCAGCTTCGAATTCTCCCAACAAATTTAAGGGTGTGTTGCTCCCATATGCATACAATTTCTTCTTAGTTCTTTTGTTAGAGTGACACAAGATTTTCTGTTCTTTTAAATGTTCCCATGTGTCTTCGTCAATAATATTGGCAGAACTCCCACTGTCAACGATAATGTTAATTGGGATCTGTCCGATCTTGATCTTGTATCTTGTGAGCTTACTATCTGGAATCGTAAATGCATACTGTTTCTCTGAATCATCGTCTTCAACATTTCTCACATACCCTTCCTTCTTAAACTTGTGTTTTGCCTTAGACTTACAACATTTCTGAAAATGACCTATGTTGTGACATTTGTGACATTTTCGCGACTTTGCCGGACAGGCTGGATCTTTACCAAAGTGTCCAATAGATCCGCATCTATAACATGATGGACCGTTTAGACGTTTGCTCGCAAATGGCGCTACTCCATTAGCTTTTGAACCCTTGTGTTTACTTGTCTCGGCATAGACCCTATTTACTGAACTGTCAATATTTTCAATATTTTTACTCCGGATATCACTGAGTTCCATGGTACTTACCAATAACCTTACTTGATCGAGTGTTAATTCATCCCCCTTTTCAAGTAATTTTGCCCTAAGCCTGTGCGAATTGCATTTCTCAATTACCTGATCCCGAATTGCTTCGTCAGCATTGTTAAAACTACAATGTACAGCTTTGCTCCTTAGTCTAGTTATATACTGATCAACCGTTTCTGTACTTTCCTGACTAGTGTTTCTAAATTCATAACGTTCATACGCAATGTTTTTCTTTGGGGTAAAATGTTTCCGCAAAGTTTTCACACATTTATCATACTCATCGTCCCCATCTACCTCGGTTAGAGTAAAATAAATGTCCTGAACAGCTAGTCCTGCACTATGCCACAATAAGGCTCTTTTCTGCTTTGCATCAGTTATCCCTTTCCCCGTTGCAAATAAATCGAAAGCACGCTCCCATCTAACCCAAGCTTGACCTAAGTGGGTGGGGTTTACATTTGGATCAAATTTGTCCACTCCTAGAACATCAACCGTCGCCATTTTCCTGTTCTGTATTTAAACATAGGTTTGGCCGTATTTAAACATTGGTTCTGCTCCTCGTCGCCAGTTGTTGCGTTGGGTTATGGTGCGTTGAAGTACAATTCGAAAACAGTTTAACTTTTAATCAACTACATATTTTAGGTTCCAGACAACATACATCCATAATCATGCAGACAACAGTTTTACATCAAGTCTATAGTGCCATGAATTATATCCCTTGCTAGATACTACAAACGCGCTAAAATTTCACAAAAAAAGGCATGGGCTGTTTCACAAAAAAGTGAAAAAAATCACTGCACATGTTAGTGTTTTATGATATCTGAAAATATATGATATCTGATGTGTTTAATAGTAGGCAATAATGTTATCGTAGAAATTTAAATTTTCAACTCAAATAATTTCAAAATTGTGGCCGCGAGGATTCTCTGCGCAAGGACCGTTCGCTACTTTTTGCTGGGATGCTTCGATGTATTAAGTATTTCGATACTTAAATGCGGTAAAGATTAAATATCCTAAAATGATTTCGTTTTGATATTCGTAGTTAAATTTTCATCTGAAATGACTGATTACAGTTAGAAACATAATGGTTTCCAATGCCTATTTCCCCGGGCCTGAATGGACCATCTAGTGTTTGATACTTACACAGAACTGTTCTGATGAATTGGTTAAAAACTTCGAACAACTTTTAAGGCAAAGAAATGTTATACTCAATCCACCATTACAAGGTAACAGACAACAATAAAATAGATGTATGGAGCAGGCAACACTTTATGAGTTGTGTGTATGGAATTTATTGGAACGGTTACTTCCCCTGTTGATAAAAATTCGATTATCATAACATTTATTAAAGATGCACTCTTACACCCAAATAAAATAACCACAATTGATACAAATATTTTGATATACCAAAAAGGATGAATAAATGTCGACAGCAATGGTTCTTATGAAGGATACCGAGTTTAATTTGAAAGAAAGGTGCAGAAATCATGGTATATCTACCTTATGAATCTATAGTAGATCACAGTAAATCTTTAAGCATTCTTCAATTATTTAATATGTTTGTGTTTGCAGCTATTAAATACAAAGTTACAATCTTGTTATCAGTATTTAAAATGTTCCATAAATGCATTATTCAGTAATTTGTTAAAGGTGTATCACTCAAAATTTATGTTTATGTATTGATTTTGAATAAGAATGTCACTTTAAGCTTTGTGTTTAACATCATTCAAAGACAACGATCTTGCAATCCGCGTGATTGGATTACATAAATAATGATATGTGTATATATACGACACTACCATTTGGACATAGTTGAAAA
The DNA here is from genome assembly GCF_026914265.1 of Mya arenaria. Lineage (NCBI taxonomy): Eukaryota > Metazoa > Mollusca > Bivalvia > Myida > Myidae > Mya > Mya arenaria. Next base: position 16,362,041 of record NC_069137.1, read on the forward strand.
ACTTAACAAGATTTTCTCTGTCATTATTTATACTTGTACCACTGCCAAATAGTTCACATATTTGTCCATAAACGGACATTGTCACTGAACAGATTGATGATCTGTACCGTGTGTGTTTTATCTCCCCTAATAAAAGCGTGTAAATAATGCAATATCATATTCAATTTACTTAGTCCGTACCAATGCCTACTTAAAGCCGTCTTTAAGTGACCCCCTCCCGCCCTCACCCCCTCCCAGAAAGAAAAAAAATATAATAATGATGAAATAATTATAACAGAGCATATTAAAAACAATAAGTTATAATAATTCCGAGTTTACGTTCATAGTACGTACACGTTATGTCATGCTAAATCGTAAATTATGAACCTTAAGTTCTTGCCTTCTTTGAAGACTTTTATATTATTAAATTGTTAAAAACATAGATGTTTACTTTTATACCAAATTACTTTGTTTTCAAATTGAAACTTTGTTTTCAAATTGAAGCTTTGTTTTCAAATTGAAACTTTGTTTTATATATGACAAACTACAGAAACAGTTTAAACATAACCTCGTTAAATGATACAGGCCGGGTAAACGCCAAAAAACAGAATACAAAAGCAAACAATCACAAACCAGAAAAATATGGAACAACAGCACAAGGCTCGTGCTTAAAAACGTTTTTTTACGCCCCAGAAGTATCTATTCTTAAACCAAACGTAAAATACCTGCGATGATCCCCATATTGGTTTCTTATTGTGTTTTTTTAACGTTTTATTTAATGTTAGACTACATTGACGCATGTAATTTATCAAAAAATTATATATTGGTTTCTTATTGTTTTTGTTTTTTTAACGTTTTTTTAATGTTAGACTACATTGACGAATGTAATCCATCAAAAAATTATATAGCGAAACAGAAATTAAGATCATTCTGAGAGATAAAGGCTTTGATGGCTGTATTAACAAAACCAGTTTTATATGTCTTATAGAATGTAACAACCGCAAGAGTTAAATTTGTTAATTTTATTACTTTTATATTTACCGTTTGCGTTTGCGTTTAAGTCTCAATTTATTAAACTAAAAAGTATTTATTTTTACTGAGAAGCCGGCCAGGTTTCTTGCGATTTACAATCATTAAAAACTGTAATTTCTTTCATACAGTTATTTTTGCAAAGTAAAGTATAACTTTGTTATTGACATATCAGATTTAAGTGCAGGTAAAGTCTTAGTCAAATTTATATCGACTTATATAACTCATCAAACAAGTAGTGCGTTCACATCCTTTCCAGCTCCTGAATTTATTAATGCGACCGTTGATAATTCAGACTACTAAATACTTGTAGAAATTCAAACTAATGACCCAAAACATAACTAAGATGAGAATGCATATAACAATAGCATTTATTTAAATCAAATATTTGAAAAAATATACCAGGATGAGCTCTGGCCAATACTTCTTGCCTTTATCGTGTACAAAAAACAACAACACTCATTGTAAGCGTAACAGCCTTCCAGGTCCATGCCATTGCCTTTGATGATTTTCCTGACTGTATTGTGGCCAGTCGCGGAGACACAGCTTAGTTTACCAGAGGAGGAGCCGCCATGATATCTATGCCGCTGTCTTTGATGTTTTGCCTCATTGTGTTGAGGCTCGTCGCGGGGACACGGCCTAGTAGATTAGAGGGGGACCGCAATGTGGTTAATGATGTTGTCCTTAATGTTTTGCCTTATTGTATTGTATTGTGGCCCATCGCGGGGTCAAGGCTTCGTAGACTAAAGGATGACTTTGATGTTTTGCTTTATTGTATTGAGGCCCGTTGCGGGGACACGGCTAAATAGACTAGAGGAGGAACCGCTATGAGGTCAATATCGCTGTCTTTGATGATTTGCCTGACTGTATTGAGGCCCGTCGAAAGAACACGGCTTAGAAGACTAGATGAGGAACCGCCATGGTCCATGCTGTCGTCGATTGTTATGATTTAGATTATTTTAACACTAGCCTCTTTACTTAAAAATATACATATTTCGTTTATGTTTTTCGATGATATACGGAGTATATCAGTGAAATAACAAAAGTGAAAATATCAGTTTAATACTTCGACATCACGAATTTACATATGATTCCTTGTTTTCAATGACATGGTTTTAATACTAAATAGGTACCGAATACAACATTTTCGCTGTACATCTGCCTAACATTAGGCAAGGTAGCTCCTGGTAACATCTTTCGGTATGACACGCTCTGTGACACGTGCTTTTAAAAAAACCAATCCTTTTTACAAGCTGTTGGTTTTATAATAACGGTCTGTTATTATTGTTACTTTACTTTTTATACGTGTTTATAATTATGATTATAATAAATATAGAATAATTTATAAGTTTTTAACAATAAATATAATTGTATAACAAATATAACGGACATAATAACATGACCAAATACGAAACTAATACTTAAAGAAATGTAAAGCTACAAATATGTAAAGCTAGGAGCCACATGAAATGATGACAAAAATACTGAATATAAGTTACTTTTTATATAGATTTAAAACATAAGAAAAGTGTACTATTACAATATTAAGATATAATTTTGACTTAGTAGTAGAAATAAAGTAGTGTGAAAAATAACGATGTTGATATATAAATGTTGTTCATGCTGTCATGTCATGTTCGGTATACTCGTTACATATCCAGGGGAAGTAACCGCTGTGACATGTTTCACACATAAACCGCTCAAACGTGTTGACTGCTTCATGTATTTAAATTATTGTTGTCTGTCACCTGTTAATGGTGGAAGTCGCCAAAATATTATTTCTTCTACTCAAATGACTGTTCGAATACCGTTTTGGGTAAGTATAATGTTAGGGTCCTCTATTTTCTAATATTTCTTGTGTGTGTGTTTTTTTAAATATATTTTCGATATGATTTGCACGCGAAATATCACCGTATTTTGTGTTCTACGACCAACAACACCCAGGGTTCAAATTTAGGGGATGCTTACTTGCTAAATGCGAGTCAAATTCAGAAATGCTAGTTCTAGCTTCCGTAACATTAATGTTGATATTTTTTTTGATGTTTACAACACATTAAAGTTATGGCGTAACCTCCATAGTAAAGTCAATCAGAATCAATTGAGTGTGATGATGCAATGCAATCACATGACCATGATGACGTCGATGGATTCTATTTATAGTATCGGATTCACATTGTTCATTTAATTGAATCCAATTGCAGTAAGGCTGAAATTACCTTTTGATAAGTGAAAACAAATGATTTATTCCAAATTTGTAATTAGTTATTTACTAATTATTCAAAATAGAAAAAAATAACAGCAAAATAAACACTACATTTGACTTCACAAATGTAGTGTTTATTTTGCTGTTATTTTTTTCTATTTTACACATTAGATTATGCAGCCCTAAAACTCCTAATATTTTTCAGTTTGGCTAAAACTCCTAATAAAACTCAAAATTCAAACGGAATTCCTAAAAAAAGCCCTTATTCTTTTTGATGTCAATTCCTACTTTTTTCTTCTCTAATTGCCAATTTTGAAATTACAAATTAATACACTCACTATTTCATGTATAAGTGTCTTTAATGAAGTTTACATTTTTTTAATTAGAGTATATTCAATACAGTTAATGGCACATGACCAGTTGATCCATTGATTTACAGCTGATACATGGCACCCTGGTGTATGTTATTCCTGTACTTATAGTATGTGAGTGTATTTCTTGTTAAATTTGCAGAGGTAAGTCCATTATGATGGTTACATAAAATTAGCCCTTATTTCTTGCCAAAAAGTGCTGGACAGCCTGATAATATGTAAACAATGAAAGTGTACAGAAAGAAAGGATTTTTTTTTGTGTGTGTATAAATAACACTTTGAAGATGCACTCTTTAATCTTACTCACAAAAAAAGAGTTTCCACAATGTACATTTGTTTAAATACACCAATTGTTAAAAACAAGGGTTTTTATGAAGGATACTGTGTTTTTTTGTATTTTACAGAAAACACTTAATGAGACTATAGTAGTTCACAATTAATCTTTAAGCACTCACCAATTATTCAATATTTTTACATTTTGAGCTATTGGATAACCAATTATTCAATATTTTTACATTTTGAGCTATTGGATACACTGTAACTATCTTGCTATATATATCAGCAATTAATATTTATCATAAATGCAATATTTAGTATTAAAACTTAATAAAAACTACAATTTCACCACACTCACCTGTTTTTGAATGCATAAATTTCATAGAAAGAATATTCCTAAACAGAATAATAATTCTTTACTTGTCCTTTTCGCCATGTACTTTATATTGCAGACTTAGTGAAATATGATTGTATATAGGTCATTTATCTAAAAGGGACGTTTTTATTTGTATTCCCCATTCGAAGCGGAGGAGCTTATTGCTTTGCACATGTTGGTCGGTCAGTCTGTCAGTTTGACCATTGGTAGACCAAAGCTTGTCAGAGTGATAATTACACCATTCCTGGACATATTGTCAAATGAAGGTTGGGAACAGTAGATGACTTCTATTGATTTAAAAGGGTCATGGGGTCAAAGGTCAAGGTCAAAGTGACCTTTAATGGGAATGTGCTGTCAAAGCTTGTCCGAGTAATAACCCAACAAAACCTGGACCAATGGCCCTCAAACCTAAAATGGACGCTAGGCCTTACCAGTAGATTACCCTATTGAGGGGTCATTGGGTCAAAGGTTAAGGTCCAGGTGATCTTAAATACATAAAGGTTGTCGGACAGATAAGTGGAAAATGCCTGGACCCATGGATCTTTAACTTGACTTGGAGGGTGGGCCTACCCAGTAGATGACCCCTATGATTTTAAGGGTCATCAGGTCAAAGGTCAAGGTCACATGCTCAAATGTTGTCCGATGTAGTTACTGGACAATGGCTGTACCAATGGACCACAAACTTGACTTGCAGGTTTGGATTGACTAGTAGATGACACTTATTAACTCAAGGGTCATCGGTCAAATGTCAACAGTAGATGACCCCTATTGTTTTTATTGGTAATCATGTCAAGGTCAAGGTCGCGGTGACCTTTGACGTGAAAAGGTTGACAAAGCTTGTCCGAGTGATAAATAAAAAATGACAGGCCTCATGGTCATCAAACCTTACATGGAAGCTGCGCCTGACCAGTACTAGACCCATATTGAATTTAGGGAAAATCGGTCAAAGCTCAAGGTTTCAGTGACCTTGAATGCAAAAATGTTTTCAGGGTGTTTACTTGTCAAAGCCCGCACCCATGGACTCAAAAATGACTTGGTTGTTGGGCCAGACCAGTAGATGATCCCTATTGATTTAAGGGCATCGGGTTGAAGGTAATGGACACATTGACCTTTAACACAAAGAGCTTGTCTGTGCAAAACTCGACAATGCACTCATGGTCTTCAAACTTGACACTGTGGATGAGGTCATATAGTCAAATTTCAAGGTCACAACTCGTATTGGTAATTAAAATTACGTTTAATTAACATGTTAATCTGCAAATATCAGTCATCCTCTGAACAGGCTTAAAACTGTACCAACCATCCTCACACAGTATCTTAAAACTGCCTCAAAGGCATCTTATGACAATGAAAAATCTGCTGTCATTTTAGTTTATGCATATTTCATTCAATAGTCCAATTAAATGGCGCTCTTGGGGGGCATAATGTTTGACAAACATCTCTTGTTTTAACCTTTCAACGTTGAGTTAAATTTAAAATAGGGCATTTGATTAAATAAAACCATAAATGATTCGTGTAAATATATGTGAAATAGTGCTTTTTTCTTCGATACGTTATTCTGAACAAACAACTAACAAATAATCTTTGCCGCCTGAATTGTATTTTCAGATTCACATTGATATACGCACAGGAGAGAAGCCATACACGTGTGGTCTGTGGCGCTAATTTGTCCCAGAAATCTTATATAAAGTGTCACATAAAACTATATACAAGAGAGCAGCAATACAAGTGTGTGATCTGTGATGTTGCTTTTTCTCTGAAACGTGATTTACATATCCAAAATCGATAACACACATGAGAAAAGCCGTATAGGTATGAGATATGTGATGCATAATTTTCCTTGAATTTTAAATACACATTTGATTATGCAAACAGGAGAGAAGCCATACAAGTGGGAGAAGTGTGATGCTTCATTTACATTGAAAGGCAGTTTAAAGACACATTTGAAAATACACACAGGAGAGAAACCATACCAGTGTGGGATATGTGACGCTGCGTTCTCTTTGAAAGGTAGTTTACTGAGGCATAAACGAGTACACACAGGAGAGAAACCATACACGTGTGGGATATGTGATGCTTCTTTCTCTTTGAAAGGTAATTTACAGAGGCATATACGAAAACACACAGGAGAGAAACCGTACGGGTGTGAAATATGTGATGCTTCTTTTTTTAAGAAAAGTTTTTTGAAGACCCATATGGAAATTCACACAGGAGCGAAACCATACAAGTGTGGGATATGTGATGCTGCATTCTCATTGAAATATAATTTAAAGACGCATAAACGAATACATAGAGGAGAAAAACCATACAGGTGTGAGATATGTGATGCTGCGTTTTCATTGAAATGTAGTTTACAGCAGCATAAACGAAAACACACAGGAGAGAAACCGTACGGGTGTGAAATATGTGATGCTTCTTTCTCTAAGAAAAGTTTTTTGAAGACCCATATGGGAATACACACTGGAGAGAAGCCATACGATTGTGGGATATGTGTTGCTGCTTTCTCTCGGAAAGGCGTATTACAGAAACACATTCGAATTCACATAGGAGAGAAGCCATACACTTGTGGGATATGTGATGCTGATTTCTCTCAGAAGTGTAATCTACAGAGGCATTTACGAATACACACAGGAGAGAAGCCGTACAGGTGTGAGGTATGTGATGCTACTTACTCTTCGAAAAGTAGTTTACAGGTTCATACACGAACACACACAGGAGAGAAGACTTGGAATTCACAGGTGTGAAATATGTGATGCTTCTTTTTCCTTTAAAAGCAGTTTAAAGAAACATTTGAGAATACACACTGGATAGGAGCCATCCACTTGTGAGTTATGTGATTTTGCTTTTTGTAGGAAAATTGATTTACAGAGACATAAAATGGTACACACAGGAGAGAAACCATACAATTGTGGTATATGCGATGCTAATTTCTTCCAGAAAGCTAATTTAAAGACACATTTAAAAGTCCACATAGATGAGCCACACTCATGTGAAATGTGTGGTGCTTATTTCTCTCAGGAAGGTACTTTTCAATTACATAATATATACACACACACAAGAGGAGTTTAACAAGTGTGAGATATGGGATGCTGCATTCTCAGATAAAGTATATTTACAGAAACGTGTTATAATATACATGTAAAAAATAAGTTATTTTAGTTGGAGGTATACATGTATGAATGTTGATGTATCTTGGTCAAGTTACTTGCGGCGTCATATTGGGGGTCACACAGAATCGCCAAACATATATTAAAGACGATTGTTGAACCTGTAGTACTGTATTGTTATAAAAATATTCCTACTAGAGGCAGCCATTCATGTATATAGAGATGAAAGTGGTATGAATGTGAAACACCCCCAAAATACGTCTAATACCTGGAACAATTTATAATATGGTGTATAAATGTGCCCAAGAAACTTTGTGTTTTATTTATTATCTGTATTAAAAATGTAATTTGTAATGTTTTAAGACACTTAAACATATTCTTAGTAGTTGAATTTGCTTATATATGTATGTCAACTTCCCTTCTTGAAAGAACATTATTTTATAAAATGTATTTTTAGGGGTTTTGGATATGTATTTTAAAACCTTTGAGCATTTATACTTTAGATTATCTTAAAGGGACTGTACACCAGATTGGCACCAAAACAGTTTTTCTGTAACTAATCTCAGGACAATTATTTATGCAAAAAAAAATCGTGAACGAACATTATTTTATAAAATGTATTTTTGGGGGTTTGGATATTATTTTAACACCTTTGAGCATGTAAAGTTTAGATTATCTTACAGGGACTGTACACCAGATTTGCACCAAAACAGTTTTTTCTTTAACGAATATCGGGACAATTTTTTAATTAAATGTTTTACTCTTTGATATCATTATTGCATTTTTTATCCCTAAAAGTAGCCCTTACTAAGCGTCTTAACACATTTCTATGTAAATTGAACATGCTGTTAATGATTAAGTCATTTTTTTGTAAATGTATAAAGATGTTCTTACATAAAATGCACAAACTCGTTCTATTTGTGTTTGTTTGTTTTGGTATTGCCCTGTCTTAATTTTTGATTTCACTTCAACTTATCAATACAGATACAAGTAGTTATTTTTAATTAGAATGCAGTACAAAGTAACCATTGGTCTAGAGGCAGTATTCATTTAGTCATGGTTCTTTGATAATTTTTATTAATATTTACTCGTCCCGAGCATGAATCGCCAATACCATAAGATATTGACTTAAAACAATAATACTGTACATCTTATTCAGGAGAAGTGCAGTGCCCAAGAACAACAAATCTGACTGCAGTATTCTTGGCGTATTTCTCTCTTTATTTTCATACTAAAGCCTTTGTCGTAAGACCTAATAGATCCTTTTCTTAATTTTAGGGGAGTATGGCAGTGACCAGTCTGTGACAACTCCCGTTTAAAGATAGGCCCTCCTAAATAGACATTTCGAAGAGCCTGCCCTGAATATTTATTGATGGTTGATAGTTTAATGTACGTGTGATGTGCTTTGGGATTTTATGTTTATGTGTCTCTTTGTTAAGGCATGTAAGGCATTGATAGTGTGCCTCTAAACAGGGTCTAATACTTTGGTTACTATGTTTTCCATTGTACCTTCCATTCCATGAGTATTATGTCGTGTTATTTAAGGAATGAATTGCGGGCTTGATGTCATTATCGGGGTATGAACGCAATTGAACTGGTCAAAGTGTGTGGAGTCGTAAGGACTCAACGCGTATTTGACCAGCCCAATTGTGTTCATATCCCCGATATTGACATCATGACCGCCATAGTTTTTTTATAATACACCAAAAGTTCTTTATTTCATTTTCTCTTTGTAAGCTTGCAAGCAAAACCATACCTAACTTTGTTAATCACATGTATATTAATTTTAGCCAAAGTTGAGTTCTTTGAAATATTGATTTTCTGATAATTATCCGCACTGCCAATATTGATATACCATTAACCGTTGTCATCGATGTAAACATTCGGCTCATCTGTATGTCAACTACCTATGAGCATTGCACTTGACTTTTAACACAAGTCAGTCTCTTCTGTTGAACATATCTGTCCATGTACATATCAGTACTGATATGAAAAGGTCAGTACAGTTTGTATGGGATTTTTTCATATTGCTTTAAGCATATTTCTTCTTTTAATGTTTGATATTATTCATAAACAGCAGTAAAGCACTCATAAATATATATCGTAGAAAATTAAAATGATACTTCATTAAAACACAATTGCATGTCTATCAATATTAATGTAATATTGATTTTAAACCTAAGACTAAATTATATTTGATGATGGTGATTTCAATTTGTTTTAAGAAATATAAAATAAAACCTTAATAATATCTTACCCGTAGGAAATGATCAGGCCTCAGCTAGTTTTTTTGACAGGCGTCAAAGAGGCATCAACCAACTGGTTTTTGCTATGAAGTGTTTAAAATTAGCTGGACAAGAGCAGGACACGTCAAATAATTGCCAAACCAAGCGTCATTTTATTCAGTATTTTGTTCGTCATTTACAAACAAGGGTCAAAAAGAGCTTTAACCTTTACATCCTCTGTGTATTGAGGCGTCATTCCAAACCAAGCGTCAAGCGGAACTTAAAGGAAAGTATCAAAGTATCGTGTTATTTAAATAGAAAAAAGAACTTTAACACATTTTCACCAAACATCTTAAATGGTACAAAATGTTTGATACAAAAATTAAATGGTTGTCAATACATGTTGCTTAATTACACACTTTCTTAAGTCGGATGAGAGGCATAACTCAAAATCTATCGATTTTCCACAAATGGACGAGCTAAAATGATTTAAACACACGTGAACAAAACACATGTTAAGTTAACGGTACAATTTTGTTTTTAGACACTCCGTTCTGTTTGGAAACTGGCACACATATCCTTGTGTGCCCACGTATGTCATTCTGAATTGAGCTTGGTAATCTTGTGTGTTCGAAGGTTGGATGCATCATCTTCAGCCTGGCGTCAGCTCGAGCTACTTGTTTACTAAAGCTGAATATTTCCCTTGCAAACTCTCGGGCAAAACCATAAACGAAGATTTTTTTACTCCTAGCAGAACCTAATGCAAAGTTATTAGCAACCCCCTCAATAATGTTGAATAATAAACCATGAAGATCATTTAAGGCCATCGGCAACTGCATTTGGCTTCCCTTAAAGCCTTTCATGTACAACAGGGGAAGTAATTTCTGACACGGAATATGCTGAGACTCATTCAATATTAAGATATAAGCGTATTTGGGTGTTTCCCCTTCATCTTTCAATTGTTGAAAATTAATTCAGGTATTTCCAGCAACTATACGAGTTAAACTTAAACAACAACAACAACAATAATAAAAATAATAAGTTTATCTATTTTAATTGTATATATCATTTCTTGAAATTATTTCAATCACCATTAAAAAAAATCGATACTGACAGAGTCGGGGTAATAGCCTATTTATGTAAAGTTGAAATCAGGGAGGTTCATAAAAGCAAAGTGCCGATATGAATTGACGTCATCATTTTTCCTTCAACTCGCTGTTACCCTCATCATACATGTGCCATTTGTTCGGGCTCGTCGAGTAGATTGCAAAAACGTATACATTTACCGGTCTATCTTTAACCGTGTTTGAGCAATCGGCTCTCAATGCGAATGTTGAACCATAGAAGTGTAAATTAACGAATAGTCGCTATGAACTAGGCTTCATGTAACCTTGTTTTGTATCAAACGAAACGGTTTGACGAACTCTATAATTAATCGCAACTGGATGTCAATTTACTTATGCGTACTTATTTCTCCTTATGTTTTGAAGTAACATAGTCGTGCTTGGGATCAAACTAAATGTTTGACGAACTCTGTCATCTTATCAACTCAAACCGGATGTCAAACCACTTATGCTATGCGTAAAACCAATTGTGTCCTGATTATTCATGAGTAACATAATCGTGTTGGTGTCTATCAAAATGGTTTGACGAGCTCTCAATTTGAAAGGAAAATCACTCTGTGGTTAAACCATTTTTTCCAAAAATGCATTAATACACCATGTTAAATGGTTTGTACTCATATATAATCAAAACTATGAGACGATGCGAGTAAAAGTTTAAATACTATTGGATAAAACAGCATGTGACATTCATTTATTTCTCCATCTAGCATTCGTGTATGTAAATCAGCTTATTAATATTCATAACCGGACTATTTTCTTTTTACAATCTATGACGTCACGTCAAAGTAATGAGGTTGTTTAAGTTGGTTACATTACTTAGCGCATTTCATATGTGTATTTTCCTTCTAAAAGTATTTGGGGTTAAAATAAAGCAACACTTTAACTTTTTTAACTGGTTTTATGTTTTAATATCAATGACAATTAATGGATTGCGGAAAACTGGAAGCTGAAAGTTTGCCTGCAGTCAACATGACGGGTGTTTTGTCAGATTCGACTTGTTCAAAGATCTTTTGGTAGTTTTGAGTTGTTTGAGCCGGAATTGAGTGACGAAACGACTTCTGCTGCTGCTGTTTCTGAAATTCCTCTAGATTCCTCCAGACATTGAAGAACTGATGAACACTTCTTTTCATGATTTGTCTGAAGTAACATGTAAAAATGAAAGTGAAAATGAAAGTTTATGTACAGCTTTATGAAAGTAACGACATGCGTACCATTCATTAATATAAACAACAGGGTAGTTAGTAAAATGGTTAAATATATTCTTAGGCAAGGACTAATGGAAGATACATTTCAGAGTTTAAACAAGTCACCTTTACGTAAATATCTTAACTGAAAAGTGCTGTTTATCCGTTTCGAAATGGTAAAAATGAGGAGTCGCCAGCCATTACTGGTCTCATTGTTACTAAATCTAGCTCCATGTGTTTCAAGTCGACGATGTATTCATACGTGTGGGAAGGCTACATGCTACTAGGACTTTTCGAGTGATGAATTGCGATTCTTGGATAATAGCAAAATATTTTCTGCCTTTCATTGATGTATGAAGTGTCGGGAAAATTACACCTAATTTATATATAAACACCTATAATGAAACGCAGGAAATTAATGTTCAATTCTTAAATAATCACCTACTTACACGAAGGCACCATAGCTTGAACAAAAACATGATATATATTTCGCCATTTTAATGATCAAGGTGGTGGATTTGCTTGGGATAATGACATCAGTATTGTATTTGTTTAATAATAACAATAATTATGAGGCGTTAAGCTATCAATTGACATTATAAACGCACGTCTTTATTTAGTAACGGCATTTCATAATAACTTTCAATTGCCAAACTCACAAAGTGGCCTTGTCTGAACAAGTCAGTCAAAATATAGATATAGCATCATGTTACTTAAAATATATATGACTTATTGAACTATTTATAGTCAACCAACCTAATAAATAATCTGGTATTGCTATAATAAGGCTGTACTCTGAACAGTGGAAATGTTTATGCACTCTTTTATACTCAGAGACATGGATTTGCGCATCTCAACGCTTGAGACGATGGTTAATCATTTTTACCAACAAATAAGAGTTGATGAATTTTGCAATGACGAGGAGGATACAAGTCAGTCATCTGTTGTAAAATTGCGACTTTCCCAGATACGCAATCCAGACTATGGTGAAAGTTTTGTCAATGAAGAATTCGATTAAATACTTTATCATTTTGAGGATCCATTTTTACCAACTATGAATGACCCGAATGGTAGATGAGTACGTCCGAAACCAAAAGGTGGTGCACGGTGTTAAACACGTTCCTTTGTCTGAAACCCACTTTCAGTATTGTGGCTGGAGAAGAACCGGCCCGTCCAGTAGACCCTAGCATCTCCAAAGACTCGAGTATGCGATACGAAAAATATCCAAATGGACCTTCGTCAAGAATGCCGCCGTCGATACGACTTACCAAGTTAAAGTTGATAAACGCCACCAAGGTGAACGTCTCCAGGATAACAGTGTATTAGACTATGATAATCATCACCCTATTTAAGCAAGCACTTTGCCGTATTGTAATTAAGCTACTTAAGACTGTTTTGCTAAAGAAGTGTCGAGAAATTAGGGCCTGGCATAACATTAACATAGAATGAACGACGTTATGTCGTGACATTAACACTAGTTTTGGTGAGCTTTCCTGATTAATTATGTATACAATAGCTATAACCTTCAATGAGTTTATACACACAATGAAATTAGAGATGCTTTTCCCACTGCGATATCGATCATTTTTAATTTCCTTGACATTAAAAGTTGAAAGTTTAAATAAGTACTCTTAGTCGAGACCTGACAAACATGAAACATTTTAGGTTAATATTTAGAACGGTATGAAATGTATTAAAAAAGCAAACAACACGTATTTGTCGTCCAGATGGCACACATGGCGTGAGTACTAGATGAACCGATAAAGCAGTAACAAAACCAAAATAGTTCAGGTCTTTAATTAAGTTTTTGTACACTTGACAATCTTTCCATGAAATCTAGTAGAGCTTTACCGACCAACGCCAATCTGAAAATGATATAAATGTAAACCTATAATTAAGTTAATTCCTGTTAAATTCCCATTGTCATAGTTCATGATCAAAACATAAAATAAAACACTTTGAATATTCTTATTCTATACCACACAGTACCCTAGTGCACTTGCGTAAAACTACTTTCGAAATACAAAGCGAATTAAATCCGACGTTTAATGTTAAATGATTCGACAGAAATCTATTTTCATCTAAAGAATTCTGTTAAAAAAAGTTTAGGGTTTAAGGAGACATATTATGCTAGTCGGTAGATATATGTGATTGTATCAGTTATATCTACATGCGTGAAAATACATAACACTCGACTTCCGGCCTCGCGCGATATGAAACTTTCTCAAGTAACTCAAGTGATACAATCCCACAAATAAACCGACTTACATGACATTTCATACACTATTTTTTGAATCCACATTGCGTCTATAGTTAATTTTCGTTTGCGCCCTTGCATTATTGCCCTCGACAGAGATTTCTTAGAACTTTCGGCTACTAAGCTGTATTTTTTATTGCATTATTAATGGGCATGGTTATGTACAAAATGGAATGAAACCGGGGGATACACGTCATTTGGCGATGGAAAATGGCCGATTTATTGTACTTTTCCAATATTGTTTTTTTCGTTTTTGATGATTTTCATTAATGCAAAAAAAACTTGCTAGTTACTTTTTCTACTATCATTTTTGCATGAAAAGACATACATCGTTATACTTTTAAAGGACACTTAACTCAAACAAGTACTAACCTGTGGGAAGGAAATTCCGCGGCACCATTCACACAAGGGACATACTTGGCAAATGTTGGATCTTTTCAAAATCCCTGACTCGTAGGTTTTAATAGCTTGATTAGCTGAAACAAAATCCGCGATATTTATCTTCTGTCATATTAAGATATAACGACATGTTATTCCCTCGCGTTTCATTTAAAAAAAAAGTCATTTCGTTATGGCCGGAGAGTGCACAGAGAACATGTACACGTTTACTATAGCGCAATATAATAATAAACTGTAGTTCGTGAAATTATGAAATAATCTTAAAAAGTGATGATGGCATGGTTCAAATAAAGGGATATAGATCGAAAACATTGTGTCATGTAACATATTTTTTACTGCTATAAATGTTCATCCGATAAAACAATGGTCAATGCTCAAATAAGTATGGCCCGTATACTGCAACTAATGTAACGTCAGGTCCGCCCGCGGCTTTTGGCTACGATGATTGGAATCAAAGCGTGAAACCAGCAAGAGAAACGAAGACGGAAAGGTCTGCTCTAGTTTAGACGCACTGCATGTCATAAGGTTCGATCCTAGATAAACGCCCAGATCCTCGACCCACATTTAATACGAAAAGAATTAGCACTTTAATGAAAAGGTGTTCATGCTCAGGTAATCTAAAATGATACGCATATATTTGAATCTCAATAAAGCTTCCTCGGTCAACTTACATGGATCATAGTAGTCATATACCATCACATGGCATGCTTGGCTTTTCACCACAGGGTCCGAGCGATCCATTTTGACATCCACGCACACGTGCGAATTTCTCGCAAGCTTAAATATCAGTAATATAAATGTAAAATGTGAAAAAGCAATTTCAAATAAATATTGACAAAAGGAATAAATATTTAAGAACTTGATTTCTTTGAATGCGTTGAACATTTTCATTTGAGTACAACATGCAACGGTCATTTGTATTAGTATTAGTATTCATACTTTCTTTTAGTTTTTAATAAACAAGTGCGTGTGCATACACTATCAAAGTAAAGAACATGAAACCGGCCGTTTCTTTCGTGTCGTTTGATAGTTGGCTGGGCGTTGAGTGTGTCGACATCCGTCATAAAACCTTAAATAAAGATGTAAGGTATTGGCATTGGGTTCGGATCAAACGCCTTCATACAATATGTACCATTTCTGGTGTACGAACAAATAAAATATTAAAGAACAAGTTACGCTGCTTTCTTCTGCTGATAAGATAAAAATATCATACCAGTTGGTCTTTCTACTTCCATAAGCAGCATTCCGCTAGGTGTCTGGCCTGTCCATCTGTATGTGTAAACTTGTAGTTGTTTAAAACTCCAAAACAAAAAAAAGTATCGCGAATTTTTGTATTCGAAAATATTAAACTAAACTACTTAACGTATGCATGTGATATCTGGTATGTTTTTGTAAACTTATATATAAAAACCTATAACTAAACAAATATTGGAAAGTCATTGTTTTGGCCTTGGTTGATTGCAAAACTGTCAAAATTCCGTCCGAGGTCAATGAAGCAATACATACAAACTGCAATATCCTTTTATAATGTGTTTTAATTCATTTCTTTTACACAATACGATTAAACAGGAAATACCTTTTCAAATGATAACTACATTTTCTAGGGTAACCAGGCATCAACATAAAGCATTAAGGCGCATGACATTATAAATGGAAACCTTATTTGTACACCAGATACGATATTAATCTACTTATTGTGTATTTGAATTTCGATTGTCATCGTTTTTCTATTACATGGTAGTCAATCAAACGTATGCAGAGGCCGAGTCGCATATACAATTAAAAAATATTGAAAACTGTGTTAAGATATTTCAATGTATCATGCTGATATTAATATAAAGTTATAATTAGAAAATTATTAAGAGTACCGCATGCAGTTGTGAACCGTGAGAGTGTTTAGCGACTCTTTGGTGATGTTTGCAGTAACACTGATGTGCGGGTCTTGTAGAGTGCTTTGGAAATAGAACGAGGTAGTAACCTGAAAAACATTGCATTATACCTGTTAAACTATAAAATAAAATACAAGTATTAAACACGAACTATGCTTTATACAGATAATAATAATACATAAAAATGTACGAAATCAAAAATAAATAAATAAATGTATACTTCCTTATAACAATTTATAACGTCTTTTGATCAACTTTCGTGGTAATATTTAGTTAGATTAAGTCAGTGTTGTCGTTCAATGTAAAGAATGCAATTATGAACATTTTACAAATCGAAGCCATTAACTTAGAGCGAATAAAATGTTGCATATGTATTATAATGTCATTATCTTGCTTAAAGCAACAATTAATCTTCGTACGACTTACTTTACTATCCGCCTCTATCATTTACATATAGCACACAAAACGAACGAGACCATAATTAAACTAGACACTGTTTCGTCATAAAGCAATAAACTAGTAGTATCTAGCCCATTTATATATTTGTATATTATAGAACAACATACGTCAACCACCACAACTCCTTCACCAGCTGCGTAGATATCTATACTCGGGATGTTGGAAGGCACCTGGTAATCAGTACAGACACAAATTGAATGTATCTTTCTTTTTTAAAAGACCTTTTATTAGGCAGCACATTTCTTTGGTATTATGATGCAAATCAATAAATGGTGAGTGACATAGACACATAATGCATACATGATAGTCAACTCATCAAGGTTAAAATTTTAGTAGGTAAAGAAAATACACTTACTTTTCTCCCCTTGGATCGAGTAAAAACTCAAAAGGAGTAAGTTTCATCAAACCGGATTAAGTAACTTTTATTTATCAATAAGGGATATGAAGCTTTTGACTTGAAAGACTAAAGTAAAAAAACACACACACATGACAGTCTGTATCTAAATAAAGAACATGCATCAATAATGATCATCAATTTAAAACATCAAGTGAACTTATATAACGGCATAATGACAAGTAGTACAAATTTTATACAAATACTTTAATAACCGAAACGCATGGTTCAATGTTAAGTGTTAGTCATAAAGCGTTTGTAATGGTAGTTTCACGATACTGACAACGTTATAGTTAATGTGCGATATTTTCGACACTGTTTACTGATGGCTAACCACAAGCATTCGAGTAACTTTCTACAGCATTAATGTTTATAAACTATTGTTTATTGATTAGGTTCAAGGGTCAATGTGTACAAAATCGTATTATATATATTATGCGGTTATATATAGTTAAACATGACGTTCACGATAAGGTACAATAAATTTATTCTGTTAAACATTTCACAATTTTCAAAACATGTACACACGCATTGCAACGGTATATATCCACAATGTCTGGATGATCCAAACAAATATAATGTAAAGTCATATCGTGCTTAGAATGTGATAGCAATATTAAATTAGCTTATACGTGTTTTTATTCAATTCTTCATACTTGTTTTTATGTTTTCCGGATACCCTATATTTTGGAGAGACAAACAGAAATATTAAGTCAGATACTATCGGATTCATATTGCATAAAAAACGTATCCGTCTATTTAATGATGCATAAATAATTTCTACTTTATATAGTCACTAAGCAACAACACGACCATATTAAAAACCTTACTTCGAAGCTATGAGTGATGTCGTACGTTGCCGGAGTTATGTGATATTCATGCGTAAAATGTTTTCCAGTCGTGTTCAGATGCAATGCGTAGTTGGAAAATGAGCCCGGGTCCATCGGAAAGCGGGCTGCAAACTCGGACAAGGCTTGGAGCGACACAACAGTGTCCTATAAAACAGTATATACTGAACATGGATGACGTTTGACGATAATTGATGTCGTTTACGTTTTTGACATGCGTCAAGTGACGCATAGCGACTGGGTTGGAATTCATGTAACTATCAAACTGTTTAATGATTTCGTATAATATTTTTTATGGAGTATTATTATTCATTAAACATTATTGTGGTATACTTTTTATTTATTTATTAGTAACAGAACACAAATAACAGTTTATTTTCACGAACTTTGCGATTCGTCGTACATAGAATGCGACATAAGTGTCAATTATAATTTAAATAAAACCTCTGCGATCCAAGTAATATCTGAAACCCTCCAAAAAGGCATACAAACACAACATAATCATGATAATTGTGCAATTTCATCAACACATATTCGTTGAACTGTGACAAGATTATTGTTATATGAGTTATTCATTATGAGATATGTTGCTTAACTCTACATGTGCATTCATTTTTAAATTTGTGCTATAGGCCATCTAGGTATGTAAATGTTTACACTGTTAAGTGATTGTGAATATAATCAATAATGTCGGTTGGCGAAACTGCTTAAGTTATTTCAATATTTAAAAATGATATAAAATATAGTTACTAATTACGAACATATTCACGTTATGTTAAGTGATAGCAACATTGTGGAGTTGAGCGAAAAAAGCAGTTTTCACATACATGATGTTTTTGTTGTGATTTCTTGTTGAATTGGCTTTCCGGAGTTTAACCCGTGTGTTATAAAACAATAGCATTTTAATTGCCTAATGGACTGTTTCTGTAGTTGCATTTAAATTGTTATAACTATATAATCTACACTCTCAACACTTTCAATGATGCTGAAAGTCAGGAATATATGATCGTGCGACTTCAACTGCTTCCTTTTAAAAAATGTAAACATCTTCAAAGAGTTGCAACAGCAAGGAATCGTGTTAATACTCCTGAAATAGATAATGAAAGCAACTCAACGTTTGCTCTACATTACCTGAGTCGATGCAAAACCGCCTGATGGGTTCCTCTGTGACACAAGCCAATTGACGACCTTACGTCCCTCACTCAGTTTTCCAAGTTCAGTATATGTCAGGAGAGCGTAAGATGTTGCCTCAATATCACGTGATGGTGCACGAGATTGTGCCGCTCTCGAGTCTACCCGTTTGTTTACTCTCTGAGAATGTTGCCAATACGTTTTGTCACCTGAGAGAAAAACAAATAAAACAAATATAATTTTGCGTGGTAATTACTTTTATAGTGTTCGGCTACTTAATAATAACTGTAAAGTTTGTTTCATCGTTAAAATTAACACTACCTAAGATTTAAAAGTTGATATCAAGTGAACATGATACCTGTGTAGGTGTTGGAAGCAAACATGTACATTGGATATATACATAAATATAAACATAGTATGTATATCCGACTAAGAGATTGCGAGGAGAATGACTTTGTACTCGAAACTACGGCGATAGCAAGCACACAAAGACATATTTGCATTGAAGAGGGATACATGGAATAACAGAACATTGTAACCTTGGTTTGTAGCTCCCGTTTGTAATTTGTTAAAGCAGGAAGAACTTATGCTACTGCCAGACTTCGCCAATGCGTAGCATACCACTGCAACAGTGTACATGTCGTGTGCGTCATTGATCCTGTTCTCCAAATAGCTCTTTGCCTTTGCGATTGCACTGTTCAGGCGCGAATCCTGCATTCAAGTAGCAAACGTTGTTCATGAAAAACATTTTATTCATATTTATATATGTATATTCTTACAGACACCAAACATATACAGTCCTTTCGTTATAACACTTTGCCTAACTGTTTGTGTTATTTGTCTTGAATGTCAATCATCCATCACAATGACACTCCGAAATATGATTTCGTCGTTCGGCGTTTACACTTAAAGCTGCCGTTCATGAACATGACACATGAGCTAAGCAAATATACTTACTTCTTTGCTTTTAAACGCATTTGCTTCGAAGCATAACAGTTGGCTCTTTTTCGGCACTTTTGATATCATATTATCGATTTTCAAATATATGAGAATTGCATTTTTCATTGTTAGATGTAAATATCAGAAAACATTTTCCTTAATTACAACCTAAAAAGGTTTTACAATAATTCATTTGAAATAGCCAATTTATATATTGTCAATGCAATGTTTGGAAACTTATGTTATCAAGACTGAGTTGTCCTTTTATAAACGAGTTCATGCGGTCCTTGTCTTGGTTTAACACGTAATGCAGTGTATATTTATATATAAGTGAAAAGTCTATAGCTAAACCGACCTGCTTTTACCCTTAGTTGCAACATGCAACGAAATAATTCGAATACCGTTGGATAGAAAAAAATCATGTTAGTTTAATAGCTACGTTTTATTATTATTTCAATGAGCAAACTATATTTCAATTTGTTTTACATTTGAATAAGAACAATGTTCATATGTGTGGATAAGTAAAACCTGATCAGTTGTATTTCTGCTGAAATACTTTGAACTATGTAACTTACTGTAACTAAGTTCAATCCTCTGTTTTCGAGCATCGCAATCACAATAAACGCTGTGTGAGAAACACCCGTCTTTGTTCCTGACTGAAAAGGTATTTTTCATACATTAAACACATCTTATTCACATCTATTTAATAAGTATTGAGTTCAGTTTAAAAAACAACAACATATCATTAAAAAATAAACAAACTGCTTTAAGCAAGTGCGTCATGGTACTGGAAGCAGCAGCATAATCGTATGTACGATATATTAATTTAATTGTCAAAACATACTTGGTCAACCCATCTCATTAATGTCCCAGGTTCTCGGAAGGAGCCGTCTTGGTCCTGTTGCCCAAGAAGCCATACCATAGATTTTGACAATACCTGGTCATCTACATTGACTATGGAGCGTGCTTGACCAAAACATTTAAGAACGAAAGCTGTTAACCTGAAGCAACAACAACTCTTTACATATTAAGTTGTAAGTTAAAGCTGCACTCTCACAGATTGAACGTTTTGACAACATCTTTATTTTTTTGTCTTGAAACGAGCCATATTTTTGCGAAAATCTATAGAAGTTATATAAGACTGCTGACAAAAAAAAAGAGCAGATTTTTATAATTCAGTTAAAAAAATGATGTTTTATGCATTTTTGCTTAAACTGTTAATTACGGGATAAGCCACTAAACATTAATTTTCAAACGGAAATATGAAAATCTACGTTCTGATTTTTGTCAGCAATCTTAAATCATTGGTTTGCAGAAATTTACGCAAAAATTGTCCCTTTCCAAAACATATATAAAAGGTTGTAAAAATGGTATATCTGTGAGAGTGGAGCTTTAACATCATCAGATAAACTTAAAGGAAATATGTCGTAAGGTAAATAAACTAGAACCGTTTTTAAATCGTACATATCAGCTAGGCCGCGTGTGTGTTTAATTACTTGTCCATAGACTTAACAGGTTATATAATCAGATTTTGAAATACTATTCATCATTACTTCTTTGTACAGTAGCCATTTATGGCAGGATTTAAAGCGTATTATAATTATGGTTCCTAAACGCAATCAAATTACAATGTTCTGAGTCAAAAAGCATAACCAAACCATAAAGTTTAAAATACAAAATTATTGGCTTTTATAAAGCGTATATATATATCAGCTAAGCCGTACTCGACTTTAAATTCCTGACCATAGCCTAGACAGGCTAATAGTTTAAAAACAAATGAATATACGTGCCATGTGCTACCAGAATAATCTCTTTCCCCAAAGGCACTGAATGAGCCATCCTGATGCACGTTTGTAAGTTCGTTCTGGTAACCTGAAAAATCAGTTCAAAAATGTAATATCGAATGTGACATGTTTTAGGTAGTGTAACGTTAATTTCTGAAAGTTTCATTTTAGATCGGTCTTTAAAAGTGTTTTGTTATGCGACTGGAAGACTTGCTCCATTACTTTTGCCAATGTTACGAGTCGGCTAATATTCTTCGTACTCATGTAAAAAGTTTAATATTAAGTACATCGAGCATTTCATTTAAGCAAGTATAAATACAACAATATAGAAAAATACACCCCCAATATGGTTTAACAGTGAGTGTTATGTTCGTACTGATATACTGATAATTTGTTAATTTGCAATTAAGCTTGAGAAAACCATAAACACACAGTGATGACGATTACATTTGGTATCATACCGAATTTCACATGCTGCACAGCCTTTCCCTCTATCTCCTTAGTAAGCTTTCCAACCGTTTTCAAATATTTAGCAATGTAAACGTCAGGTGCAAAGTCAACCATATTTTGTTCCCCACAACCGTGCGGCATTATCAATAAGCTCTGTAGACCATCGATACTTGGTACCATGAAGTTCCCTAAAAAGGATATTTGGTAAAGAAACTGAAAGGTCACATCAGCAAATGTCACTTAATAGTATTTAAAGACAAATGATGAATGGTCATAAAAAGACCTCTTAGTAGACTTAAATCATTAGTTATGACATGCAAACGATATGAACTGTCGCATACAGATGAAACTTTGTTATTATAGTGCAGGGCGTTACAAAGGACAAACAACCAAGAGACACAGGTCAAACAGGTTTAACATTATAAACATTACAATTATACATTCTATGAATTTATCACTGTAAGTTATTAAGATATCCAAGCCGTAAATAAGCAAGTTCCCTGAACCAGTTTATATTCTTGCACTTAAATTTAACTGAAATCAGAGGTGGGATGGAAATATTTTAAGGTTTATTATATTATTTTTGGTTTCCTGCACATAAAACCCTTTCAAATTATACCAAAAGAATGTTGAGCATTATTTTTCACTAACGAAACGAACCGGAACTGAAACATAAATAAAAACACGTACAAAAACATGTACTCTGAATGGACAGACAAAATAAGGGTTTACCGGTCATCTTAACCGAAACAGTTTTACTGCCCTGGGCCATATGCGGTGGGTCTTGTAGGGGCACGCTAAGCTGTTGGCTGGATCCAGGTGTTAAATGAAGGAGTTCCTGAACATTTTCCCATTTAAGAATTCCGTGTGGCTGTAACGCATAGCGTTAACATACATATACATGCTTAAACATTACATGTATATACCGTATGAAAATAAATAAATAAATATGTTTACTATTCAGTCTTAATAATGTAATACACTGCTGTTTGGGTGTGCATGCTGAACAGTGGACTAGCGAAAACAGATGAAATAAGATTACTGAGGAAATTCTAACTTGAAATTTAACTGCCTTCGGATTGCACTGTTTTTCAAAAGAATTTTGAGCAAATTTCGTTGGACACCTACCACCACATTCACTTGCTTTTGCAATTTATCAGCTGCAACAGTTGTGAAGATACTCCCTGCTTTTGCCGTCACCGTTATTATCAAGTTCCCAGTTGTAGTTGGGGTTAAATGTACAAACGTAGAATGACCTTCTCCCGCATTTACCTATAATATATTGCAAGTAGGGGAAAAATTAAGTACAATACCAGTACTAATCAGATAGAGATCCCCCACTTTCATACCTCGATATGCCTTAGCATTTTAAACCATAAAAATTAAATTTAAATTGAATGATTGACGAGTACATTGATTCGCCTAGCTATCTCATGTTTTGGTTTATTTGTTTATAATTCCGAAACAAACATCTCATGACATCACAAGAACATGCAAAAATGCAATGAGAATTATTCCCCCGAAGTTGTTTTGCACACAGGCAGTGCATTTAGCCTAGTACACCAATGTCAGAAAAGTAACACACAATAATACGCCTCTTTCATTGTGTGGTTTATGATAAATGCTTTATTTGATTTAAATTAAGCACAAGAAATTACATAAGTATGGAAGTGAAAATGAATAATCTAAAAATACGCGCTATTTAGAGAGGAATTATTTTACTTGAGCAGTGATCTAAACATAATTCGCGTCATGCCATCAGTAAATAACTTCGCGTGCGTTTTGTTTTTGTTGAAATGCACAAATATTCGTTTTTTGACGTCAATATTCGTGCAAATTGATGGTTTAAGGTAAGGTGGAACAATATATCAATCATGTTTTCCCGATTTTGTTGAAACAATACTTCCCTCGGGCAAATTGCTTGGCCTCGGATAGGATTTTTTTCTCTCCGGACAAAAAACAATTGATTGAATTTAATTCATGCCAGGTTAAGTTGTGTGATAGTTTTACGCACCACCGTGGCAGCCGGTATAGGATGAATCATGTCGTCCGAATGTTGAATCTCTACAAAAACCTGAAAAATACATGTATTCCTGGTAGTTGTACATAACGGCAAATTCATTAGGAGATAGTTGGCAAAATGAATTTCAGTGATCGAATTCCACTTTCTTGTTTAATAATTCAAGATTATATTAAGTTATTAATAAAAGAATCGGTAAGGCATATGCTCATCATCTGATATATTTCAAGGTGTCATCTTTACAACGCTGTATTCCGACCAATGTTATAAAACAGTATGGTACATTGCAATGCAGATAAAGGTTAAATGCATATAGCTGTATGTATTCTTCGTGAATCGAAGTGAAAAAATCGCTTCATCACGTTGACTCATCTTTACTGAGTAACATTGCCAAATGTAAACAGATCTGATACGGTACTGAACAAATGGGATTATAATTAGAAGGAATGCAACAGTATCAAGCATACCTGCTGCGTGCTTGGAAGATAATTAAATACAGTAACTTGCAGAAGGAATTCCTCTCCTTGTACGATTGTTTCTGGGAGGTCCATTGTAATAAAGAAATCGTTTCGTACAGTGACCTGTTTAATACAAATAAGGATAGGAATCGTCATTATATTGGTTAAGAAAAACGTATCTTCACACATTAAACCTATTATAATTAAATTGGGACAAAATCGATGGGTTTCTCCTCTGCCTCTCAATCGAGCGGCTGATAAATATGTGGACGTTTGTGTAAAGAAAGACTTATATAAGTTATGCACAATGCTTGAGTAAACGACACACATTTGCAAAGTAATATTCATACCGAAATGACTGCTTAATATTTTATTTTAATATTTGAAGACAATTTGATTTGAACGATACGGTTAACAATGCTAAATGTGCTACAAACGTTATACAGATAGCATGAAATTTGTGCCTTTGGTATATTTTCTGCAATTCCAAAGCCGCTCTGGTCATTTGTCGCAAATACTGATGTAATCCATGACGTCATCGAGTCGGGTACCTCACGCGTCAAATGAATTTCTCCAGTTGTTCTGGATTTTGGTCAAGCATGTATACATATAACGATGATACATATTAATAATACTTAGTTCTGTGTTTTTCATAGAACAACAGTCCTTTCGAAATAATCATCTATTCTACCTTTTGTCTGATAAGCATAAGTGAGAATGCCCAGGATTCGTGCAGGCAGCTATTTGACGAGTATAGTCCACCTGTTTATTAAACTTCTAGAACTTCTACCAATAACCCTTATTTGTTAGAACCAACAAATTGAACCAAAAAATATTCTCAAAGTTGGATTTATGAGTGTATCGTCTCACCTTCGACCCCCCCCCTCCCCCCTCCATTACTTTTGCATTTGAACAATACAGTGAGTTTTTCCATTCAGCTTAGAGACTATGGTTGTAATGCTATTCTGAAATAGAAAACAAACAGTGGCCCATCAAATTCATAACATTCAATTTATTACAAACTTATTTGATAAATATTAATTAAGTTGTTTATTCAATTTAAATTCATCATGAAATGAATCCCCGAGCTGATAACCATTTATCCATATCTGTATTATCTTGAAGGCGTGAAATAAACAGTCAACAGTTCACAGTATGGAAGTTCAGTACGTAAAGCTGGGACATAACATAGCCTTGTAAAACTAGCATAAACTTATCAGAAGATTGCACAATTTAACTGAAGTGGATGTTTTTTAAAAGTTTATCCATATACAAACTACCTAAACAGTTTAGTGCAAAGGTTTTTAAGTCTGAAGAACATGCTAAAATGATACAGGAAAGATATATGGAATATGTTTGATGTTTATGTATAAGACACCTAAAAAGGTTAAGTCTTTTATTTTAAAAAGCAACCTCTTATGTATAACACTTAAACAGATAAGACCATACAGTAGTTCATAAAGAAAAAAAAAATCATCACTCGTGTTTTAGTTGACACAATTTTACAGTCAGTGTCACTAGAGCGTTAAAGTGTGATTTATACGTGTGATTTATAAGTTAGTAATAAATAGGATATACAACTGTGATATAAGTATGGTATACGTGTTCTACGTATGTTTAATACACGTGTGATATATAAGTGTGATATAATTTTGATATATATATATGAGTGTGATTTATAGGCGTTAATTATAACTATGATTTAAGTGTGATACATTAGTGTGATTTAAGAGTGATACAAGCGTGATATAAGAGTGATATAAGTGTCATTTAAAGGGTTTACGCCATTTATAAGCTATTGAAGAAAGTTGTTCAGATATCATATCAATGTTGTCGTTGCAACGCTAACGGCTTACATGTTTTTACTTCGTTTTTCATTGGTAATTGTTACCATTCAAACATGAGTAGTACATTAAGCACACCCTGTGATCGAAGTTATGTGCCAACGCCTCTTCCGATGGTGTATCATAGAGGAAAATAATAGTTAAAAAGTAGATTTACATTCAGATGATCCTACTTCCTTTATTTGTGCAATAATCTGGTTCCACACACATGTTATTAATTTTTCATGACGTTATATTTTGTTTTACATTTTGTGTTGTAGCCTCTAAATGATTTGTCCTGTCTAGAATGAATTTGTTTACATCACGGAACAGCACACTCCTTTTACTCTGTATGCACCGATTTAAAAATAATTTAATAAAGACGTTTAGAGAATAAGATAAATAGCACAGTCATACTGACGCCCACTGCCGCTTTTAAAATCATTATAAGGTAGTTTGAGTCGATTTTGCGAGAGCTCGACAACCAAGGAACATAAGCATTCAACCTGATCAATTACCATTAGTTTAATATACTTTCTCTAAATCGCATTACACAGTTTGAAGTATAATTATTTTTTTCCAATGAATGTACTCACCCTACTCTGTGTTTTTCCCATATCCATGTTTCTGGAAACTTGCTTCTTAGGACAGTTCCCAAATTGATATCTACATTAGTTTAAACAAATTGTTTTCAACATATTTATCAGACATCACATTGCAACCTTTTTTGTTATGCAATAGCACATGATACACGCATTTAGCATAACACGGATTAAAGCGAAAAAATGAGTTTGTAATGATTCTCTCTAAAAATAGCAAGATATATCAAATAACGCGAAAATATATAACGATTAACAACATTGTTTTCAAGTTAAACATGCACCTTTGCACTGACCCCAACGCCACTCCGCCTTAATCAAGAATGAAACAGCATTTAAGGTAAAAGTTTATTCTTTTAACATTTTCTAGCTATATTCCATTATACTAATGCATGTATGGATGGAAGATCATTCGGATGCACACACTATAATGACTTATAATTTATACAAATTAAGATGAACAAGATGTGCCTTTTACCATTGAAAAACAACCAAACGTAAGAACAGTGTCGCGGGTACATGATTACATTGTTCGAGATAGATTGCACGTGTATTACTTAAACAAAATAACATTAGGAAATTCGGCCAAAACATTCCTTAAAAATGCATGGTGACTCCATATTATGTTGGTATCTTTTGAAATGGTGTTAAAGAATTAATATGTAAATATATTTCCATAACAAGAAAACAGTAATCTTGGCCTACCATTGGTCATTTATTTTGATATATTAGTTATTCGGAAGCAAAATCCCTTTCAAACAATACAAAACAATAAATAATGTGGGACATCCAAGATTTACATACTTGTTGGTCAAATACCGTATTTAATATATTTTTATTTTATTCTTATCTATGAACTTACCTTGTCCTGTTAAAGCTGTATGAAAAGAAATGCACGCATATAAGTACTGAGGAGGATGCCTCGTAAACATATTTAAACATTTAGTTGTGTTGTGTACATATTTGTTTACATAGAAATACGTTATGCAAAATATTATGTTTACTGGGAGAACGCACAAAACGTAGCTAATGTGATATATCAGAAACGTTCTCTTTCTAGCACCGTGTGCGGGAACGTTGAATGAATAAAATATAGGGCAATTATACTTACGGACACGATTCGCTGTATAACAAATAAAGAACATGATATGGCTTATGTTTTCAATTAGATCAACCGATCCATTATTTCTGTTGTAACAATACTACCGTAACCCTTATCTAAAAAGCTTAACTTCCTTAGCACAAAGAGATAACAAAAAAGTTAACCCATAGTAATTACAAGAAGGTTTAAGATATTTAAATTTGATTGTTCCTTTTTATCTTATTACATTTTTATTTCAAAATTTTAAATTTGCAGTCAAAAGAAATTAAAAACGTGCATAACGTTCATTGTAGTCAAAACTCATCATGCAATGTGATTAATACCCTCAATTTCAGTGGCAACAGTAAACAACTGGGAAATGGCATTATATTTAATACATATTTCCTTACATAATTTTCGTAATGATACCTTAAATTATATCCAAATAGAATAAAAAATGTGCACGAGCCTAACATTAATGATAAGAAAACAAATAAAACAAATATTCAACACTTACGTGCATATGCTGAAAAAAACAATATTATCAATTGTATGCTTATGCAATTCTTCGCATGTTGTAGGTTTTAAACAATGGTTACTATTAACACACGCATTAACACAATATCGCGGTGTCAAACCCTCCCACTTGAAATCCGGATTATTGTTTTAAAGCGGGCCCTAATACGGAATGCTTTAGAAATTGTCATTTGATATTATAAAGAACAGCTATTGCATAAAGCGGCCCTTAACTTCTTAATTTTCGTAAGCGAATTTGATATAAATCAATGATATAACATAGCGAGACAAAATGGATGTGCAAACCTATATATTAGCACGAGTATGCGTTTCCCGACGTAATAGTATTAACGTTTTGTCCGCGTTCATTGTGGTTTAGTTTAAAATGTGAACATTTCTTTTCAAAGAAGTAAATGTTGTTTAAAATGTGACAGAAATAGGCCTTTTTGAAAAAAGTGTTAGTTAAGCTATTGAAAATTGATATATTTTCTGCTTAAATATACTAAACTTAAATGAATATCCATCAGTTGCTGTTCTTCTTAATAAATTAACTTTTACTCAATTTTTAACACGGTTTGATACGTCATGTAAATAGGTGTTACGAAACGGCCAATTAAACTACTAATTGTGAAAACTACCGAACGCATATTGGTCACGCTCTAATGACATGTTTGTTTTAGGCAAATACGCGCTCAATATGATTTGTGAAATGAAATAATCATCACATTTTCGTTCTCTTAGACTGAGAGTACGAACGCTTTTAAAGGAAAGTAGTTCTATTTAAACACAAATATAGTTTGATATAACTTGGTCGAACGGAACTCTGTTTCCACCCCATAACAAACAAAGAAATTCTGTTTTACTTGTTTGTGTATATTAAACTATTCAATTATATCGCTTAAAATTGAATTATATATTTATGCGTAGGAAAGTGTTCGATTAGAATAATAAAAAGGCGAAAACTTTTTACTCACTGAAACTTCCATCTGAAACAAAATGATAAACGTTTAAAAAAGGATTTATGTTGTTTATTTTCGAAAAACACAAAATGCACTCTTGAAGTTAACGCTCGAAAAAAGGACCCATTTAATTACCATGTAAATATCCTATTTTTTCTATGTTAAACCATGACTGTCTTGGCTTTAGTCTAAGGCAGGTAAGTCTAGACTAAACAAATAACTTAGGTAAATTTAACGCTGTGAATAACAGCTAGACACCATGCTAATCCAATGTGATTCTGGTGGCATACATTAAAAATGTTCCAACCGATGTTTAGGACAATGTTCGAACGTATCGCTTTGGGGACTTCCTTATACCGAAGTTGACGCTCTACTACTGAGCTAGTGGGGGATTGGAATCAATTAAATGTTATCTGAATTGAACTTTTTTGCCATTTTCGAACTGAAATTTTATTGCTGAATTACACAAATTAACACATTGTGTTAATCATCGTTAATTCAACATTTGTAATCAAAAGCAAGTACAACTATATATAATACGCCTTATTGTTCATTCTCTGAGTAAAAGGTTTTAGTTGAAACATATTGATTTCAAAACAAACTTATATTTGATTCTAAATATTAGAAAAAATGATCGGAAGCTAAAAAGCTTTTAATATTTTTTATCTTCTTATGTAAAAAGCAGTTAATATATTTATTTGGAAAAAGAAACATATATAAACGTCAATAAAATTTATGATACAGATTATATAATCATGGGGAGAAAAGCAGAAAATGTGACTGTATCTTACAGTAGACAGATACGCACAAGTAATTCAGTAAATATAATTGAACTAGGCGAAACCTTTTGGTAAAATCAATACTGGACAGTTGCCCAATTCCGGATCAATTTTGAAGTTGTTTTTTTTTTTAATTCTTTCGGAATCACTGATCATAAGTGCATGATGTTTTGACAGAAAAATGTTGGGTCCTAAATTAACCGAAATGAAAAGATAATAAAAGAAAAAAAAATAGTTATAATACAATATTCAGTACGAAATAAGGACATTAACGTCGTCCGAAAACATGCATTTAGTGCCTCAATATTCGGATGTTTTTTAAAGAACAAAGTAAACATTATCAATTCAATAAACAAGCTATTTAACTGAAAATGATATATTAAAAGTTTAAACCTGTTTATATATATTATAAGTCTCCCAAGTAGTCGTATGTGCATTTTCGGCCTATCCGAACTTCTCTTTTGTCCGAATTTGCAAAAGTGGAGAGTACAAATCAGCTACATTTATGTTTCGTTTTCATATCAAATGCTGCACAACACAAACACGATTTGTTTCAGTAGTTTATTTACTTGATATATGTACCTTTGCATTTTGTGATTGATGACAAACGTCGTATAGTACGTATTCAAAGATACCCTTGCGGAACCTCAATATAAAAGCTCGCGCTGTATGACGTCATCTCCAACATGAGTAAATAGTTACATTTGGAAAAGCGACAGCTAAGAGGTTTTCATTTTGTCATTAAACTTACTTAGGTGCACTCTTTTATTGTTTCTGTTTTGTTGGTCTTTTAAACGCTTTTTTTAACGATTTCCGATTTTTAGGCAAATCAGCAATTAGGCAACTGCCCTGGATAGGATTATACAGAAGAAAATAT
This sequence comes from Mya arenaria, assembly GCF_026914265.1. Taxonomy (NCBI): domain Eukaryota; kingdom Metazoa; phylum Mollusca; class Bivalvia; order Myida; family Myidae; genus Mya; species Mya arenaria. Next base: position 16,393,577 of record NC_069137.1, read on the forward strand.
TTAAGAAATAATAAATTCATAAACAAGCAAAATCAATACTATTCAGGAGTAAACTTAAGGTGGTATCTATTCCAGGAAATTGCATAGTTGTAAGCATATGTGTTCTATTGATGTTCAAAAACGATAAAAACGAGGCTTTGCCTGTATTTGCCTTTGTGTGTGTGTGTGTGTGTGTGTGCGTGTGTGCGTGTGTGCGTGTGTGTGAGTGTGTGTAGGTGCGAGCGAGCGAGAGTACGTGCGTGTGCCTGCTTGCGTGAGTGTGTGCGTTCGTGGCTGTGGGCGTGCGTTTTAATTAACGATTGGTTATTATTGCTTGCTTCAGATAATTAATGTTAGCTAAAAGGAAACATTGGAAATAACAAGTATGTTATGTTTGTGATTAATGCTTTACCCTTTTGCAATTATAACCTTCTTTAGTTAGACTTTAGTAATTAAGTTTAATAAATTTGATACAAAATTATCACGAATTTGAGATTCTATTTATGACATAGCTCAAACTTGGTCAAAATCTATGTCAAATTATCTTCAATACACATTCTCGTGTATTACACAGAGCTAATAATTTACATTGAGTGTTTTAGGATACCTCATCCGCAGGAAAGAAAATAGTCCGACATAAAAGCTTTTATTGACTATAAAAAAATAACTCATGCCTCAATTATCAACAGATTTTCAGAGATTTCACTAAAAACAAAAAAGAAAACATTTTTCAACCCATTAAAATCAAGCGAATAAATATTAATAGCAATGTCAGAACTGCGTGACGTCATAAGTAACAGTATAACACACAGTATAAGAAATACTCGTTTGCGTACTTCAGTTAAAACGTTTATTTCCTTTACCAGAAGATATACGTAAATCTTTTACGACATATGCAGCCAGTTGTATACAATTATATAAACAATTAAGGTTGAAGCAGAATTGAACATTAAGAAGTTTTCGCGTACTTATTGTAACATTCGAAATACAAATTGTTCAGTATGCTTGCGTTTATTATATTTCGATAAGTACACCATGTTTCACTAGCATAGGTTAATTTTGTTTGCAGTACAATATATCTTTTAAATCCATTATAAATTTTGTTTAAGCATATGTGATGAACTTGTCAGAGCGATACACTATATTTTTTCTGTGTGTATGTGTTTGTGTGTGTGTGTTTGTGTGTGTGTGTGTGTGTGTGTGTGTGTGTGTAGGTGCGAGCGAGCGAGAGTGCTTGCGTGTGCCTGAGTGCGTTCGTGTGTGCGTTCGTGTGTGCGTTCGTGTGTGCGTTCGTGTGTGTTGGCGTGCTTTTAAATTAACGATTGGTTATTATTGCTTGCTTCAGATAATTAATGTTAGCTAAAAGGAAACATTGGAAATAAGAAGTATGTTATGTTTGTAATTAATGTTTTACCCTTTCGTAATTATGACCCTTTTTAGTTAGACTTAAGTAATTAGTATTTATGCGATTAATGTTCTACTGAACGACCGATTATCCTACCGAACGACCTACCGATATTAGCAAATCAATAACTTCTTCAAGTTGGCATAATAAAGAATGTCATATATCTTTTTATACATGCATCTCGATTTAGCTGTATTTCTTATTCAACAAAGTGTGTTTGGTTAGTGGTCACCAAGCCGGGTAATCCGGTTTTCCACACAACACAAGACCACACTCTCGCGTTACACCGTGCCATCGAGAGTGACTTAGTATAAGCTATCATAGCTTTCTTCACAATCGACGTAATTATGTAATATTTAAATTAATGTTTATGATATATACAAGGATATGTCGTTAATGTGTCAGTAAATTTCTTTCTGTCATGCTCTTCGATGAAATATGGAGACTTATCTGTGAAATAACAACAGTGAAAATATCAATTTGATATTTTTACTGCAAAATAAGGAGTGAAAATATCGACTTCCAGACCTTCTTTTTGAAATCTATTGTTGTAACTGCCCTTTGATAAAAAAGAACACTTTTAAAACAGAAAATGTTTGCAAATAAAATATTTTAATTTTAAAGAAATGCTACATACGGTTAAATAAAGATATATTTGGAAATTAATAACTTACCGTTTATTACAAAAGTGGTTATTTCGTTTATTTAAACGTTTTCTTGTTCTTGAAGCTGAATGTTCGAACGTTTGCTTTCATACCAAGCAAATTACAGACGAAAACAACTGTTCGAACATAAATATAATGTTATATCATCATTAAAATTCATTTTGAATTGTTTGTCGTTGTTAATCGTAATACAAACTTTTCTTACCACACCAACGCCTCAAAGTTTGTCAACAAACTAACGTGTGAATCGACCTGTCTTCATGCAAAACAGACTGGTCTCTGACAGTAAGATGACATTATATCCGTGTATTAACACACTCAAAAACTAAAATAAAAGTTTTTTATCCAATGATTATCTGCAATTGTTTTGCTAACACATTTGACCATTAAATGTCCGTTCAATAAATGGCGGCTTAGTAATTTGGTTATGTTTTTCATGTGTTTTCGTCATTTTTTTTTAAAACAGATGCGCTAATTAAACTTCATTGATTACTGTTCATAAAACCGTTGTACAAAAAACGAATAATAAACAATAAAACAGAATATCAGAGAACTTTTTCTGAACAAACTGAAAATAGCAAATTGACAGCTCTAATTTTGCATGAGGCGCGCCTCACGGGTAACGGCGTAAATATTACCCTTATCAAAAAGGGGTAATTAAACAAATCTATAAAACTAGGAAAATAAGCATTAAAAAACAGAAAATTTGTTTATTTCAGTGTAAGATCGCATTTTATAATGTTTAAACTAATGCTTACAATATATACATAAATGTGTCGTAAATGTGTCAGTAAATATATATATACATATAATAACTTACAAGGTGTTGGGAACTCTGAAAAGGTAATAATTCTAATTAGCAATTTGTACACACATTCTTATATCATATTTGTTTTAAGCATCTCAGTCCGAACTTATTATGCTTTTCGTTAAAATGATTTTTACCGTGAAATAAAAGCAATATATATATATATATCCCTTGTATCAACCGTGAGTACCTCATTTTTAACAGCAATTCATATGTCTTTTGGGGTATAAAAAAGATTGAATACGTTTTAACAGCATTTTTTGTTTTTGAAATTATCTAAACATAATACTTGAAAGGGAACTGATAGTCCTTTTGGAACGTTTTCTTGAAGATGTTATTCATAACAAACAAATATTCGACCGTACATTCGATGTTAAAATACAAATTTATATCGTTTTAAACTGTTTGACTGCGAATTCCAAAAACTTCACACTTACAATCAATAAGTTTTTGTCATTTGTTTTATAGTTTATACTAATGTCCATGACATCAATTGTGGCGGAAGCGTAAAATTTTCCTGGGTAGGACCCGTTTTGAGATGCCATCAGAATGTATCCCTTATGGTGAGGATTCGACATCAATACCTTTAGACCGCTCTTATCTTAAATAGGGTGCCATTACGAATGATATTGGTTTAACTTTAATGTGTCGATAATTTAACAGTCTATAAAAGTTCTTCAGCAAATTAAGAATGATAAATTAAATGCACTTACTGCCGTAGTTCGAACCTTAAACATGTAAATGAGCGAGTTATTTGCGAACAAAGTCTATGCAAGAAAATACATAAATATTGCAGATGTCACTCATTTATATTAAATGAAATAAGTTGACATATTTAACACGAACGTATTTACGAAATGAGTTATGTGTGTGATAGTATCAACATGATAATATAATATAACTCACATGTATTTATGGTCAATCCACTGAACAAAAGCAAATCGCGCACATTCCGTCTTTCAAAGCTGGTTCCGTCTGTCATGAATATCAAGCCCATTTGCTGAAATGTATCCCAACTTCGTTCAAATTAGTGTTACTTTTATGATGTCAAGACTATTGATTTAGCAAAAATAAAATTTAAAGAGTTTAAGGTGTTTCTTTTACCCTGCTATTGTTTTAAGATACCAAAAACCTCTAGTATATAAATGAAGAAAAACATTCAAAGTTAGTATGTATTTAATAATGCATTAACCGATTCACTGGAACATTTTGACAAAAAGCGTCGTCAAAGTCCAAGTAAATTACTTAATTTTATTTCTCTCACTGATTATAGAAGAAAATCATTTCCATCATTCAATATATCCTTGAGTCATATCGTCTGAAAAAGACTATTGTTTAGCTGTTACCTTTCGATGGAAATCCAAATCAGTATTTGAATTACATTGCTTTAAATCTGTCAAGAAAACTCAAAGGTTTAAACAAAAAGGGTATGTGTAATGCTTTTTGATTAGGGAGATCATATTCGACTCTCTTTGACTTTTGCTAGGACCCTGTGACATCCGATTTTGCCAAAAAAATACAATCGAGTTGGAAACAATCTTTTAGATAAAAGCATTATTCTTATACCATTTTGTATTGACTACTGAGTGTTTATATTGTGAACAGTTAAATGCAGAAAATTGAAACTCAACATCATTACCATGAAGCCGTCATCTGTATCGCCGTACAATCCATACTCGCGTTTGTCCCTGTCAACCTGCTAAGATATATTGCATTCTTATTTGCATTATGGACATATCAGCCGTAGTATCATGTTGCATAGCACAAAATCTCATATTGCAAGTTGAAACTTGATTTATTGCAGATATATTTTAACAATGACAACAATAGCAAGCAAAGAAAGAATATTAATTAAAAAAAATGTATTACATGTACATAATTACTGTTTCAATGACATACATGGCTAAATATAGTTTGAACCAATGCTAACGAATCTTTTTAACACTTTATTTTCTGCGAAAAAAAATCGTATTTATGATTTATCACTGCAAAAAGCTATCCAATTACCTTTCCAGGTTGTTTAAGTTCGTTCATTGTAGAGGATCTTTTCTGGAAAACAAGGTGAGTGTTTAAGGTTATTGTTAAGTCACAATTTGCCTTTTCAAAATATCAAACAAGACCTTTATCGATTAAGAACATATCACAAAAAGATAGAAATTAACAGTAGTCTCTACATGATAAACAGAGGTGTTAAACAAGCGGGTCGATAAGGCAGTTGATTTGAGAAGAAAGAAATGTTAATACAAGCTGCAAAATGGGCTTTCAAATAGCTTCATTACTACGTACAAGATTATCCCAAATTCTAACAGCGGCTTAAAACAAATTATCGATCAAGGCGTTTTGTGATGATATCACGAGAATAATACGCTGCCAGACTCCATCTTTTAGGCGGTATGAATTTGTCAGGTATTAGAGTGATGCTAAGATGCTAGTTGTAAACTCCGCAATTTCAACGATTCTCATTTGGATGCACGTGTTTAACTTTCGAGAAAAAAGAACCTTTTAGCGGCTTATATGGATGTTTTGTCTGTTACCATTTGCGACGCAAACGGAGATGTTTGGTCCAAATAAAGTTAACTCTTTTTCCAGACAAGCGGCTTCAAAAATTGAGTCATGCACAATGAATACTCTAATGATAAATTGTGGACATATTGTCGGTAACACGGTTACAATATCTCCGGAAAGAAAAAGCGCCTTTATATGATCCTTCTGTGTTAGCCAAATGATGTTGTTGATGAGTCAAAATCTGTTGATCTCTTTGATGAATGTTTTGGCATATTTGAAGAAAGTCGAGTTCGTTTGGACTTTGCAAATTTTGAGCGGAACGACGGAGTTCAAACATGATTAGCCTCAAGATGTGTGCTCTTAAATCCTGGTAAAGTGTGAAAGTAAATAAGGTTTCTTGGACAGGTATTTTTGTAAAATTATGAAAGACTTGGGTCCATATTTTTTTTAAGTAGAAGAACTGGACAACCTTCTATCCATTAGATATAATTATAACAAAAATATTTTTTCTTACATTTCAGTTGAAACCAAAATATTGAAGTTCATTTTGACGGAACCTTGCGTTGTGCAGTAGATCATGAAAATAACCAGAACAAAGTCATAGGGCTACTTTTAAAAGATTTTCAACTCCATTTTGTGATGCCGATAGTTAAGTTCAGATGATGATAGACTGGGGTGAAGGGATACTGTTATCTAATACCTAACGTTTTGCATTCTTTTTCATTAGTTTTACTTTTGTGGTGATAATAAACTGGACTAACAATTTGGCAAAAACAATGTCGTATTGTAGATAATAAAAAGACAGCATCGTATATTGTACCCATACCATATATGGTACTAGACAATATAACGCACTAAAATAATCAGTTGGCCATAATGTTAGGGACCGGGAAATGCCATGTTCCCGAATATTGCTGAGACTGCTTTGCCGTCGTCTAGAGCAATACAGGTCGAGTGTCAGATGCATAAAAGATGACCTTACAGTCAAATGCCTTGAAAACATCCTGAGTTAAATGGATGAAGTAGTTGTAACGTCTTAAAACTTTAGCATGCATTTATGCAAAATTCTTTCTAAATCTATACTAAAAGCTTAATAATACTAAGTGTTTTATAACAGTTAGTGCTACTACACATAATGTCAAACTCCCACAGTGGTGAAACATCAGAGCCGATATGATTGGGAAGAGTCGTTTCGGAACGACGTTTTCAAGAATAGTTGCCATATCAGTATTCGATTTGTGAACAATGTCACTGGAAATGAAAAGGAGCCGGTCTTACATTACATGCCTAAGTTTTTAAACGTTTTGTATAATTTTTCAAAAGAATATTGGAGAGATGATACTTTCCCGAAGTTTTGAAGCAAGTTTATGGTAATCCGATAATGAAACTAAAGTATAAAATATTGACATAGATCTTATGAGTGATGATAATAATATATGTTTGTTTGACAACAGTTTCAAGGCAAAAAACTCACTTTTATCCCAACACTTTGGAATAAAGTAAAAAAAAAACTTTAAATGTAAATCTTATAAAAAAATCCATGTTCTTGAGGAAACTTAATAATAAAACAAATAATAATAAACTAATTGGTTAATCCCAAGTTTTCTATGATTAGGGATTCCAACTCTATCTGCAGAGGGAGGAATACTCTTCAGAGTACCTTATGCAAAAACTTTTTAAAGATACGATGCAGTGATTGTTTGAAACTAAGAGCATCATACACAATCTGTCTTAGAAAATTAAAGGTTTAAGACTGTGTGATCATAGAGTTTCATGTTAAAAAGCATCATTTTATTAAAACTGGGAACAAATGAAAAAAACATTATTATAAATAAAAACGACTGTAAGTTAAGTTATGTAAGGGCGCTAAAAACAACCTTATATTTTATTTGAGGAATCCATCTTCAAACATTAGAACTCTTCAACTTTAACAAAAAAGGCTTAGTAAACTTTTAAACAACAACAACAAGAACAACAACAACAACAACAACATATTTATTAAAGACTTTAAGCATGGCGGACCACGCCGTTGCGTGATTATTGGCCTGAGTGTTTTATAACGGCTGAATACGTAGTACAACATCTAAGTATTCATTATATACACGACCACGGACACTTAACAATTCAAGTTAGTATGATGTAGTAACGGTATATCAAATTTAAAAATATTTGGTGTAAACTTATTTGAAGTATTGTTGAACTGGAAGGTCAACCTCCGAGATGTGTTGTTTAACTATACGGTTTTGTTTGCATATAAATGGTATATCATAAAAGTTAATTCTGGTTAAGTCTTTTTTAAACACAATATTAACTTACATGTACTCCTCTCTGTTCGAGATTGGTAGTTGTGTTGTGTGATACTCTGAGAACTTCATCAATTATCTGTAATAAACAATTGATGGTTGGTAACCAGGTAATGCTACTTTAACACACATTAAGAATATGTCCAATAGCATCACAAATAAAAGAACTATACGCTGCAGAATTGATGTTAAATTTCCAACATTAAAAACCAATATAGCTATGTAAGTTTTTCTCTTACTCTGAAGCAAAGACGGATGTAATATAGAAATATTTGTATTGTCACAGTCCGCGATGGGTTTTGTTATTTTGTGGTTTTGATAAGAGACTGTTTATTAAGATTTTTTAAATATTTTTATTGTTATATCTCGAAGGCTAATCGACAGAATTAATATATATCTTAATTATTTTATTCTATTTTCATTGTGTTTTCTTCCTGGTTTGTACTATGATACTTTTATAAGGCGAACAATGTCAGATAGTTGGCTCTGAATGTCTTAACTGCACATTTTAAGAGCTAGCACCTTGCTCCGGCATGATTAATTGGTTTGCATGGAAATTATCCAAAACTTGAGTACTATAAATAACTGTTTTGTTTTATTTTTCATTATTGATGCTTGCTCTGATGAAGCTTGTATCTTTAACTCTGTGTTAAATGATTGGATAAAAATGTGTCATGGCATCACATACTAGATTCAGCCGCCACTGAACTCTGAGTGTTTCATTAACCATTCGAATATTGTACCTCAATATATATCAATATACTACTTAATACTGTGTTGATTGGTGTAAGGACAAATGTGAGGTTATGTCCAAATAAACTAATTAAATCCTCCATTCATGTTATAGTAAGCTCTCTACTACTAGGCGTGTCCCTGTGGTTTTCATTGTATTATTACTTATATTCCAGTGGACGACTCATGCACACATTAGCTACTGTCAGTTTGTATACCTCATTCGCGTAAACGTCATTTTCCGACCCAAGCAAGCGATTCTTTTCGTCTTCAACAAATACATAAACCGTCGATCCGTGATCTGCTTTCACCCTCATATCAACTGTTTGCCTAGGCGTTGTCACCGTTGTGTTATATGTAACCTCAACCTGAGTGAATTTAATAATGTTAATATACAAAGACAAGCGCAACATAAACATAAAGCGAGTATTTAGCAATGTACTGTGAAAATAACAAAATGCGGAAATGTATCGCACATTACTTCTATCGACCAAGTAACATGATACCAAGGCGTCTTCATTTTAATATTCGTTATTTTCTGTAGAACATCCGTTAACAACTGTATACACAATAAAGGTAATTGGGGAAGTTTGAAAGTAATAATACCTTGTTATGAAATGGCCTTCCTTGGACTTGGATCACTACATTGTCCGATAGAATGTGTCCGGACTGTGTTATGTGTGACACCATGAGGAACAACCGGGGAAACATGTCTGCTGATATCGAAACATTAAGATCTATTGTCGTTGAGTTGCTGGCATGTGCTTTTGTAAGTCTAATCATCTTTCCCCGTGCGTAGAACTAAACAGAGAGGAAATATTTGTACTCAACGGAACTTCCAACTCTTTCCTTTAAGACAGCAAACATTTTGTATTATTTTCTTTCGTCACTTTTAAAATATTTCATTTTACTAAACTCCGTAAATGTTCAAGACTGCGCAATGTGTTATGATGGAATTTGTTTTCGTTTCAATTTTAATAACCAATATGCTGTGCTCCAATATAATCAAAATACCTCTAGTTTCGTTATAGGACATTATTAAATGTTTATTTATGATCAAAGCTGGTATAAAACTAAAAATAACGACATTTATAGTGCAACATGCTTTTCTGTTTTAGATAATCCCAAAGTTCGGCTTAAATGTTGTATTAGGTACATAATCATAGTTATTTTTAATTTTGTTTTCTTATACACATGTAATAAAATTATCTGAAAAAGAGGATTATGACCCAACCACATAATATCAGTTAGCATTTGCATCATTATAATATAATTGAAAAACAATATAATGAATTAAAAATTTAAAAATATGTCTAATGACAAATGCATACCGGGGCGTTTGAGAATATCTTAGGTATAGTATAACACTGTAGGTGCATCAAGTGCATAAGATGTAGTATGTAATGATAAATTACAATATACAATATATACATCGTACCTCTCTAAATGGAGTTTGTGCACTGAAACAAAGTTACCTCAAAGTTGACATTTCCAACCAATGGTTGTGTTGACTCCACATGCAAATTAATTATATCTCCAGCCTTGAAATATTATAAAATATTATCAGTACAAATGTGATCATAACGTGAGTTTTTCACATAACATTTTACATAATAAAATATGTTGATATGATAACAAAATATCATAAGAATTTATATAAACGTACCATAATATCAGGTGTGTTTGTCCAAACACGAAGAAGCGGAAATGGATGTCTTGCATACGAGTACAATCCTGTGTTCATTATTGCCCCTGTAGATTGGTCGTTGACCTATCGAAAAGATTGAATTCATTTGAAGAAATATAATAACATATGTGTTGGCGCTCTTTTTTCTGAAGAAATTACAAAGTAGAGCCGTTCTGCGAAGTTCAGATAATAACATGTTATTTTTCTTTTGGTCAGACAATATAAAAAAAAATGTTTGTTTTGGGTAACCTGACCCTACCTAGAAAATAAACGCAGATGAACGCGTCGTTTGTAACGAACGCCGTAATGGATTGGTTGGATACGCTATCCAATGGACAATGTGCTTTCCAACTCAGACCTTTTTACAAAGTAATAATTTAAACATCAAATAATTTAGGCCACTACAATACCAGCTCGTTTTAATTCATTATGACTTTCATCAATATCTTAAGAACAAAATATCAGCAGGCACTACATTTAATATAATTTCTCATGTTAAAAAAAATCCTTATCTTTAAAAGATAAAACAATCAATTGCAATGCCATCAGATGATTCAGCTGACACAAAATGAAGGTATTTGAAAAAAAGAAACTATGACACTGTTCTTGTTTTGTGTCTGTTTATTATTTTTTTTAAACAAAATATTACTTTTTTTTTATATTAAGCATGGATTGTCAGATTGAAAAATGGAAATAAAACATCACTTGCCTGCCTAAATAATATCTACACAACAGCAATATGTGGAAGTGATTTTGCAAGAAAGTCTCACTTGCATGAAAATTACCTTCATGACATACCTTGTATTTAATTTTGTTTTAAAAATATCCTTACCTACCCTATCTTATAAATTTGGGGATGTTACCCTAAGCAAACAATTATATTTTAGGCATAATATATATAATAATTTGAATAAAGTATTTCATATATCAATCTAAATCTTAAGTTAAAAACGCAACGTTTCCTCTTAATTTCATAGATTTTTCTTTTACGTCCAGTACGTCATGTGTTTTAACAGGATAAAACGTCTTACACATATTAAAAACTATGACGTCATCTAACCGGTACCGACGTCACAGTTTCAATTAACCCATTTCTTTGATTGTTAATAAAAGGTGTTCTTTTTCGTTGAGAGTCTTAACAGATTTCATATAAGGAGGTATAAACAAAATTAAAACAATCTGATATATTTAATGTTTTAAAACCATTCGAGTACTACATTATTTTGTGCAATGCAGCAGCGCTGGAAATGGCATAGTTTCAAAGTCAACTGAACCAATCCCAAAACTGTAGTTTTAATTCTTTTTGTCACCATGATAAAACTAATTTTGAGCTCGTCATTATATAATGCACAATGCTTTCCAAAATATATATTAAAAAACTCACCAAAGTCTCGCTTACTAACATATTTGCTTATCTCGTCAAATACCATTTATTATTATGTAATAGACGACTGGGGACATATTCTATGTGTGCAGTCCTTCAACTTATAAAATTATTCATATATTTATATACACACAAAGTCGCGACCTAATGTTAAATCAGTCGATATGATGCCAACTAGAAAACTATATATCACTGAATATATGTATTAGGAACAAGTGTTTAAGACCGCTGCAAAAATATATGAAGGTATATGTTCACAAATAATATTTTCAGATTATAAAAAGGATCAGTTCAATCTTTAATCCAGTTTTTCTAATGGTCTTTATTTTTTTGAGGATATCAAACTTATTGGACGCTTTATTTTGTAAAGACAATACAGGAAAAATCAAGTACGGTAAACTCACGGTTGAATTGCGAATAGAATATTATCGGAAATACAAAAATAAATGTGTACAAAGTCGACACACTTACTGAGAGATTGATTGTTTCAATAGGCCCTGGTGGTACCGGGAATGTGATCACAGCGAATCCAGAAGTGTCGTATGCAGAGGTGCCATTTATATCAGTATAAGTCACGTTTAATGCTTCTTTGAAATATGTTCCAGCAGGACAAGTCATCTTAACAACCCAATGAAATGTTGCTGTGTATTTAAATACACCTGCTTTATTAGGAGCGTCAAAGTGGTTAGTCAGACGGACCTGTAAACAAAACCTTATCAAGATGTGTAATTAATCTGTGGTGTGATTTATTATCACGATATACGAAATTAAGGATCATGGTACTGGTAAAACATATAACAGAAACAGTGATAGTTTAAAGCGAACATATGTCATATAAAATAAATAAAACTCACAATCGTTGAGTAATTAAGACCTGGTAAATATCCGTCCCTATCCAGTATTTGTTTGATTTCCCAATTATCTAGTTTTTGTTCTTCGATTTTGAAATCTTTTTCCGCAGCCATCGTAAGTGCAGTTGCATTATCCGTTACCAATGCTCGAATCTTAATTTCCCCATATACAAGGCTATATTGCTGTAGATCATGCATTTGGATAGTAAAGTTTGTTGTTCCTCTTATCTAAATTTGTAGAAAGCATTTGTATTTTGCGCCATCGTTCAATATAGGTTTGAAACTGTAGTAATTGTTAGCTATACTCGGAAAATAATATGAAATGATAAGCTGTAAAAACGACGACAGATATAGAAATATCAACGTCGTCAACTAAAACATAGGTGCTAAAGCAACAGGGGGCTGCCGCAATATAAATAGGAAAGAACATACTGACTGAGTGGATGGGTATTGGGAATTAACAAATGCAAGATTGAATACCGATAGTCACAGCAGGAGTACGAACGCAGACACGCGAGATATTAAGAAAGAAATGCTGAATTGTTAGGTAATTACTTGGTCAAATTCATCATTATCTTTAGAACTGTTTGCAAAAGTTCAAATTAAACATTTTTTAAAAAGGGTACAACCAGAAATACAGTAGTTACGTTTCCTTACATCAATTAAGCTTTCAGATGTTTAGATATTTATTTACGTGCATTTTGATAAATTTCTCAAAAACGCGCGTCAGACGTTATAATTACCTTTTTAATATCAATTACTTACACAATGGTTGCCGGTTCATTTTGGTGGTAAATTAATCATCAAAATACTAAATGATTGGTCTAAATTAAAACACTTAATGTTATTACTTATTATTCATTAAAATCAAGATTCCGTTCCATTACATTTTACTTAATAAATCACGAGATACAATATTAAGTATACGACAAATATTGAAAACATTATTCATATCTTACCTCTTTTTCCAAATGGAAATTGTGTTGTTGGTAATTTTTGTCATATAACTGAATAGTACAGTTGCCAAACACGTCTTTATTAAAGGTATATCTGTAAAGTAAAATCATCTGTATTTACCTCAAATAAAGTACCTTATAATGTTCCACAAATTCATTTAATTAAGTGTTGGTATGAATTGAACTAAACTGTGAATATAATCCAGACAAGCGACTAAGTTATTAGTGACTTTAAACCAAACGACCAATCAAAGAAGCAGTGCCAGTAAAACAGAGGAACGACTTATTAAACAGTTTTTGTAATCTAGACAAGCGAATATATAAAAATGACTAGATGGTGGATGAACGGACGGACGGGCGGGTGGATGAATGAATAAATAGATAAACGACATAGTTAGCACTGACTGCAACGAGACAAGCTACTCAAAATATTGAACCTGTAATGCTGACGAGCGATTTAATACACTGTAATTGTGCAACAAACAAAACGCCTTATAAACAGTGACTGTAATCCAGATGAGCGACTTACAAACGGTTACTTTTATCAGAACAATCCACCTAATGAACTAGTGAAATGAGGTGAAAATGACTTTTATCCAGGAAAAACTGTAATCACGACGAGCGACCTAATGTTCTGTTACTATGTTACAAACAAAAAACCCATTTAACAAAAACTCTTAAGCTGTAAAACAGACAAGTGAATTACTCAATAATAACTGAATTTCAAGTCAAGTGACTTAATCAACAATCAATGTATTAGAGGCTTAAAATTCTCAATCACAGACAAAATTCGTTTTTGTAATTGTATATTAATTCGTTTGCCTTTTGTAAAATCTTTGTTTATTAAGTCGTATGTCTGAAGTAAATGCATTGTGTATAATGTTGTTTGTCTGAAGTATTCAAAAATTCAAGCTTTATGGAAAATTCGTAATGACATTGTTCGCGATTTACTTAGATTCATACTTTCGGTTTAATTGCATTTTGTCATTGTGATAAATGCTTTTTTATCAATATGGAGGTTAAAAAGGGTAAAAAGGGTTCATTTGGATATGCATACAGAAAAAAGTTTGGAACTTTATTCAGAGTGACTGTTGCAGAGTCAAGTGATTTGTTCATCGTCAATAATACCTGCTCTTACAATATGTTCCTTGATCAGTTTGATGTTTGTGCTACGAGTATGTCAGAACGCTTCATACGTCAAAACGTGTCTCGCAACCGGTATACTTACATCATTTGGTCGATTGTTCGGAACATTGCTAGACGTAACAACGTTTTTTTACAGGATTGATGTTAACTTTCAATGCTTTTAATCTCTGAGAAATAGGTAAAAACACCCATGGTTGGCTAAAACGTGTGAAATATCATTAAATAGCTCTGGAAATCGTAATACACGTCTGAACTAATTACCTTGCTTTCACCGAAACAGGTATGGTTCGATCTGTCGTTTTAATGTTTTGTGGTAAAGACAGTTCAACACTAAACTTCGGCAAAACTGAAAGTATATAAACAGGATTACAACCTATGATTTTCCTGATAAAGGAGTCCATAGATTGGTTATTTTATGCTTACAGATATGAGAATTCCTTTCATAAACAATATAAGTTGTCAAAGCAATTTACGAAATATATACGGTGGGACAATGTTCAAATTCTGGTTCACCGTTAAAGATGCACTCTTACTTCCAGATAAGATTTACCACAATTAATATTATTGTTTTAATATTCCAAAAAAGATGAATAAATGTCGAAAAATAATGGTTCTTATGAAAGATATCGAGTTTAATTCGAAAGAAATTAGCATTAAACACGGTATTTCTACCTCTTAGGCTATAGTGTACCACAGTAAATCTTTTAGCATTTACCAATCAATTAATATTTTTGCACTTTATGCTATTAAATACACGATTACAATCTTGTTAAAAGAAGGTAATATTTTCCATGAATGCATTATTTAGTAATTAGATAAAGGTTTATCTGTCAAAAGTGATGTTTGTTATACATGTGTATGTATTGATTTTGAATAAGAGTGTCACTTTAATAATCTGAAACCACATGATAGAAGAACTAATGGTGATGTTTCAACTAGAAAATGCTTCATTGATTTAGTACAATAAACTATTTGAAGACGTAATTGTAACTACAAGTACATATGTGTAAGGTAAAAACATCCGGAAAAAAATATTTGCGGGACAAAACTGATTGAAAGACAAGCAATCGGGTCACTCTTTTTTATGTTTTTGGCCTATTACAGCATTTGGTATAAGTTAACATCAGGTTTACTTGCAAACTTATTATCTAATATTCAAAAAGTTATTTTTAATTGTGCCTCAATAAACGTTTGGATGGTAACTATGAAGGATTATCAGGAAATTTCCAAAACATTTTGCAAGAAGAATGAAACTTTTTATTTCATTTTATTTATATTAAATTTAATTTCATTTAATTTCATTTCTCTGGTGGCAACCAAATTGGATGTAAAGTCTCCTATAGGAAGTTGGCAAACTCAAATTCTTTAAATCAATAAATTCAAATTTGGAAAAAAATCAAATATATGAATTTGGAGCAAGAAATTATGTTTCTTTTTATGTTTTAAGTGCTAGATAATATAACAATTTTTTGTTGTAAAACAGAAATCCAATTAGAAACATTCCTGTTGAGGAACATTCTTCATTCTAATACTATAGATAATAGCCAACGATTGATCACAGCAGTTTGAGATTGCTGAGTTTGGAGATTTTCACATTATAGAAGTTGAATTAAGTTCGGAAAATGAAGCTGGGATGTCCACATAAGATTGATAATTCAGTTAATAATGTCGTGTTATAAGTCTTTATAATTGACTCGAATGAAGTAAATAATATGTCAGTTGTAATCTGATTTGGCGTAAATATTGGCGTTTTTACTTGTGTGCAATCTGATTATATATATTACTGCTTCGGATTTGCGAGTCTTTATCATTTATTTTGAAGTCTTATGACCCTAGATCCACTGAAACATGACACACTTTAAAAACCTATCTAGTATGATCACTTTCATGTCTTTTATGTTACTCGAATATGTTATTGTCCAACTTTTTTAAAATTATATTCGTTAGCGTTGTTCCAATAATCTATGCAGTTTACAGAAATTACATTATTTCTAGATAAAATGAAAATGAAAATAACTGTGTTTTTTCCCAATAGCATATCCGTCCATGTCTATTGTTAAGAAAGAATGGATATTTTATTGTTTGCAGCGTTGGCGTGCAAAACATAAACCTTATCGCAATGACTCAAAGCATGTATAGAATGCACGCCGCTTAGAAAAATAATTGGTATTGTTAAATATTCAGTGGTCTGGGTTATTGCATTTTTACAATAAAGATAAAAGGAACATTCCATGTGACATTGCTTTCGCTTGTAAGTAAGATGAAAACTCCAAGACATTGCGGGATATATAACTTTAACACATAAATGAATGAATCATTAAATAGATTCCTGATTTTGTTTTCATTTTTTTCCGAACAAAAGAGTTATATTTCTGTGGACCTTATTTAGTGGTCCTTCACTCAATTTAAGTAAAGCCTCTAAAATCAAAAGAAGGTCTGCCTCAGAATTATCTGGTTGTCTTTGTTAATATATTTTGTAAGTGACATCTTGAAAATTATTCTCTTAAACCGCAAGGCGCAGTCCAGTGATATTTGGTAGGTATCCTCATGTAGTGGTCGTTGAACAAGGTTGTTCAAATCACGTTTTTTGTCAAACTTTGCATGACCTAGTTGTTCTGGGCTTTGTATATACATATAAAATGATATTTGGAAAATCTTCCTCTCTATAACCGCAACCACAGATCTATTTTTTTTTTGGTGTGTAGCCTCATATAGTGGTTATTTACCAAAAGCGTTCAATACTCACGCTTCAAAAGGGTCAAAGCTTGCTATTTTTTCAAGTACACGTTATTAAACATGGATCATTTAGCCAGCTCATGTGACCACCATGTGCCTATGGATTGCTGAATGTTAGTGGGATAGTTGGAAGAATGTGGCGGTCACAGCTTTTATTGAGATACTTATAAATTAAATTCGTCGTATTTTCTGGTAGCATGATAAATGTTGTGTTACATTGGCTAGTATCAAGCTCTTTATGGGAATTCCTTATTTTGTCGGATGTTGGGCAGGCAGGCGCACCATGTGTGCAATGTGTCGACAAACTACCAGCACAGCAGTCTCATTAATTGATTGGAGCCACTGAAGAGTAGGCTCAGTGTCATCAAAAGCAATCATAGGAGAAGTATACGTAGTTTGCAAAAAGTGAAAATTTAGTTGTTTTGAACACAAATCGTTACAATGAGTTAAGTAAGTGTATGTGAGAATGAAGTAAACAAAGACACAAAAAGCACACACCTGTTCCTATTGAACTTTGATAAAAACCATATGTATGCTGAATGATTGAATCTATTTTAAGTAGGCGCATTCGAATTAATAACATCTACATATTTCATACTATAGGTAAATAATGTCTCTATTTCACCTTAAGGTATATATATATGAGCCAAAAATGAGATTAATTGAAAAGTGTTCATGCGAGTACTATGTGTTTTAATCAAGAAAAAACTGTGAATTGATGAAATATTGCCATCAGATAATTCCTATCAGTACTCTTTTTCAAATCGATATTCCCATTTAGTAATAATTACTATTTCGAAATTAATTGCAATGCTTCTCAGTTCAAACAACTTTGAACTTTTTATTGTCTAAACAATTTATTAAACACTTCAGGCTTAATATTAATTTCGAAATATTGATTTAATGATATTTTGTGCATTGCACTTGAACTTTCAGTTTCAGAGAGAAACACAACTTAACACTTAATTGCCAACAAAATCAAGAAACAAATTCAAACTTTATTTCTTTTTAGAGTCATACAGTTATATTAAATTGATCACGACAGTCCTAAGTTTTGAAAGAAATGGCAAAATAGAGAATGTTTATCAGACTTAAAGGAACAGAAGTTGCACTGTTGTTCATATTTATGCGAAAAACTACAGAAAACAGCTCAGTAGCAAAAACTTTAAACATTTAATGACACTGGGTAAACGCCAAACACATAGAACCGTCTGCAGATAGAGTTGGGATCTCTAATCATTGAAGCACTTGGGGTTTACCTTTTCGTTTTTTATTATTATTTGTTTTATTGAAAAGTTTCCTCAAGTTAATGCATACTTTGATAAGATTTACCTTTCGCGTTTTATCTTTATTAAGAATTGTTGGGATAAGAGTAAGGTTTGTGCACATAAACTGGTTTAAACTCCCCAGTAAATTTACATTTTACTGACCGTTCCAAGGCGGTACCTAACAATTCTTGATAAACATACCAAGTATTTATATATTTACATTTGATTGTAATCTGTGTCAACGATATCAAAACATTCTTTTATCTTGGGACATATTTAAAAAGAAGCAAGCCAACACACACACATAAGAAAAGTCATAAATTAGAACAACTCCGAATTTAAATGTAATAATGAAACAATATATTATAAAGAATGGCACGAAAAGGGGATACTTTCGCTTTAAATATAAGAAATTCTATTCTTTTTGATAACATGCAACTGCTATACGAAATCCCTAATGGTGACACTTTAAAGTATCTATAACCTATCAATAATATACCGCAATACATGATAAAGTAACTAAAATATTAGATATTACAGTTCTGACTGATCAAAATTCTATGTTGGAAAAAAATAAGACCCCAAAAAAGATAACACAGTTTCTGTATAATTATATCAAAATATTACTATTGAAATAAAACATAAACAAATATGGGAAAACTCTTTTAAAAACACATAATTGAATGAAAGTATATTCTCTGCCATACATAGCAACAATCGACATATGTATACGAGCCTTTCAGTTTAAGATAATTAATATACTAACAGATACGTAAATGTCTATTTAAATTCTAACAATCCAATTCTAGTTGATGCAATTGGTGTTCCAGCTTTGATGTAACAATTAACCACATATTCAGGGAGTGCTATATCATACAAGTCCTTTGGAATAACTTGAAACGCTTTCTCAACTCAGACGATTATTAGAATTGAACTAGTTTATATAATTAGGAATAAACGTTGAAAGAAATTATAGCTGCATTAACTTCATATTTATACATCTAAAATACTACATTTCTGTACCAAAAAAACAACAATTGATTACTTCCACAATTTTGAAAATACTTCTATTTTCGAATCAATATTGAACGTGGAATAGCTATTAAAAATGATAAACTAAATTTCCATTTGCAAAAATAATCATCAGATATATAATACATTTTAGAAGGTCAGTTTGTCTCTTCTTTTGTATTGAAATCTTTTTATGGGCATTTTTTATTTTTGGTTTCCGCCCAATCCAACTATTTTTTTTCTATGTCTAAAAACTGCAAAACAATATGTTTTCATATGAAAGATACCTATATATATACATTTCAAATGTTTTCCTCGTAAAGCTGTATGAAGTACTTTTTGTATCCGTTTGAATAAAAAAGTTGATTTTGTTTCATTAATTTGATTTTTTTTTCAGATATTGACATAAATGTAAATTTGGACAATGTAAGGGATGGAAGCGATACGCGCTAGATGCGCACCCATCCTATAATCTGCTAGTGATATCACGCATAAATACTGTCTCAGAAGCCAAGTGTTTAAGGCGCCGATCGCCTGCAGGAAGTAGCGGTTTCGATCACTGGCCGCGTTTTAACGCCAGACGATAAAAGTTGGTTTAAAAATCTAAATGGTATTGCTAGGAAAAGTAGAGTTCTCAGTACTTTTTAAATTAGGAATTTGTGCCCGTGTATCAGTGTTTTACACCGAGCACGGTTTCCATTCAGGCTCTTCGAAACTCGGACTTCCTTGCACCCCACCACTGTCTCTTCCGCGTGATATCCCTTAAAGAAAGAAATGCAGGGGTGGATACAGAAAAGGGCGTAAGAGAGGCGCAACGTTAAGGCCTTTTGACATTGCCCCTCCCTTCGAACCAAAAATAAATTGATTTGTTATTAGGGGATTTGGGGGTATAATTGACATTTTTTGTCCAATTTCAAGTGGTGCATTTTTAGCGAAGTTCATTTCCATTTTCTCCGATGTTGACATAAGGAACTTGGATGATTTAAAGGGAGGTGATTGCGTGCCGGTTGTTCTCATCCACCCTGTAGCCATACGTGCAAAGGGCCCCATTTGAAAAGAAATAATACTTGCATGGTTTATCCTTGACCACAGAGTCAAACGAAAAACATACATTTAGTGTCTCCTAGTCGTTAATGAATTTAATTAAGTACAAGGAAATTGATGAAAATTTGCAAATTGTTGGCAAGTAATTTTATCTTTTTTTAAATTTGTAATTTAATAAGAACGTACGCAGTTGTTTATTATGAAAATGCTTAAGATTGAAAATGTCGATGGAATACACAAATTTAGACTAAAACTTATGTTATTTTATATAAAAGGGGCTGTCTCACAGATGATAAAATAGCGAAAAAAAGAAAATTGTCGAAAAATGATATAAACTTGGCATCGGTGCATTGAAACTTACTAACTGTAGTACCACATCGTTTAAAATGTATCATAGTTCAGCAGTTATCTTGTATGTTTCCATAAAAAAAGATTACTGGGTATGCCTACCAGGTAGAATTCATTCCTTACGCGTGTTTTGGCTAGTCGGTATTATCACGTGATATTACCGAGGTAGGTGTAAAGCTTAATTATGTCACCCGATTAAGCCTTAATAGCTCAGTGGGTAAGATACTGGTCTTCAATTTTGGCGACGCGGGTTCGAACCCGGTCTCCGACACATTTTTTATACATTTTGGTACTTTTTTTACAAAGCGTAACACATTCTACTAGATATTGTTCTGAGATTCGTTACCGAAAAAAACCTTTTTTATGCCAATCTGTGACACAATCCCTTTAATAGTTGTATAATATACATTATGTAATTAATCATCAATTATATGTGGATATTAATACCTCCCAACTTTATTTATAAACAGATGCATTACCATGGACACCTCCAACTTCTGTATTCTCCAACATCTGTGATTTCTCATTGGTGTTTATTGTCTACAGAAATTGACTGTTGCATTCTCCAATAGAAACAATTCATCAAATCAAATAATGTTTTATAATCTAGTACTAAAATACTTTTTTATCTTCTGCTCCAAATTCAAGTGTGATTATTTGCCGCATATTTATTTGTTCCCAATTTCAGCTCATACGGAAAATATCCCAATTGCCAAAGTCCCGCTAAAGACCCAAACTCCACTTGGTGCCCCCAAGGAAAAATCTATTTTGAAATAAAAAAATCAGTAAAAGAAACCGGATTAGCAAACTTATACCGGATGCTGTCCTATATTAACTATGAAACAATTAACTTTCACAATAATAGTGTTTAATGATATTTGTTTATTAAATCAAGTGTTCTTCCCATAATTAAAAAACTTGGAAATAAAAACAATAATAAAAAGGAATATTTTTCAGATTTTTTAAATCTAAAGTAAATGTTTCAATGTATGGTATTTTTGAATTTCTGTTCATTAAAATTCACCTTGTCCCCTCTGTGCATCCAGAAAAGTGTGTCTTATACAATTCACATTGTTTATAAAAAACATATGCTACTTTAAATTCTTAGACCTTCTATAAGTATGTTTATTCTTTATTGTGGTGAAAAACCTAATTATTGAGTAAATAATAAACCATACTTAAACAATTATTATAACAGTGAAATTGAATATTCATGATCTTAAAAGGTTATTGCTAATGATATTTCAGAGCAATTTGGACCATAAAACAGTCTAATAATCGTGCTTTATTTCATAAACTGTGGAATGGCTAATTAGGCTTTAATATGATAAATCCCTTAGTTACATTTTAAGCTTATAAAGACACATGCAATTTGAAACAGTGGGTGATATTAATTAAAATATGTTGTTCTTCAATCCGGCTTAACTAAACTAACTAACTTAACTAAGTAAATTATCCAGTACGTAAACAATAGCACTAAATATGAGCCTCAACAACTTACTATAGTCGTACACCTTAAACTGCTTCGAAACGGTTGTTTGCTACAACAGATATATCAGTATTAATTTATTTTGTTTTATTTATGTACGAGTATATAGTTAACAGTTAAGTCCGAATTGTAATTTTTTTACTGTGATATATGCCTTTAAAAAGTCTATACATTCTCGCTGTTCACATTACGGACTTCTTTTTCACATTGAAGTATCTTTTATTTGAAATAAAGAATTTTATTTCTGAAAAAACTTCATTCATTTAATTATATTTACATTTCTTATTCAATACTCAATGTGTTACCTGAACTTTAACTTTTATTTTCCAATCACCAAAAACAGGTTCCCTGCTTAAATCAAGGGCTCCGTCAATCACACCGTCTGTTATTGCGGTCGGCCCTCTTTTCTCTATTCTGTTTCCATTGCCATCCTTAAGAACATTCATTGAATATAACGTCAACTTGGAAGTTATCGCGTAACGTGTAATGCTGCATAGTCTGTGCCCGAATACAATGGCAATTGAATGTGGTTATTTGTTTGTCTTTATCTTGAGAAACACTCCGTTTCCGGTTAACAGAGTAGTAAGCGCACTCGCTTCTCGCAAAGGCTTTACGGATTCAATTCCCGACCTTGACGTTGGTGAATTTAGTAAGTGCTCACTAAGAGAGTTTCCTTAGCGAACACGGTTTTCACCTTCAATACTAGACAACACTAGCGCACAACATCGTGCCACATATCACCTTCTTTACAATCGATAGGCCTTAAGTTGCAGCCACAAAGGAAAAGGTTGCTAGTATATTACAATAGCCGATATACTGTTTCCCAGAAATATTATATTCTTGGCATCTCAGAAGGGACCGTCATATTCTGACGGACTGTTTGAGTGTGTGCAAGATGGATCTCACAGTTGTTGACATTATTCAAATGGGTCACATGTTTTGATTGTGGCAAAACAAATTTTAAAACAATTATGAATATTTTAATCCTATAAATATATCTTGATTGCTTACTTTTACTAGCTACACATCAATCCCAAATGATGACTAAATATTTTCCAGGCAAGTCCGGTTAATACAAAGGGAACACGAAGTGCTAAGAAGGTTTTATATTCTGCAATTATAGTGCCCTTGTAGTACAAAGTCCTTGCAAAAGGGAAAATCTATCGCAGGTTAGCCTAACAAAAAGACTTATCCTTCAAAAGATAAAAAAAAACCCGCAAAGTAAGAGGCTTGGATAGAAACACCTTTTTCATGACAATACTTAAGGCCTCAGAATTGAAATTGCGCAATACGTTCTACAACAAGAACAGCTTATATAGGTTGAACACCCAATTAAGTCCTCTGACCAAAGCCTTGTGACCGTTTTCAATTTCTAAAAAGGCATTATGCTACTAGAAATTCCCTTTGCTTAAAGTGTTCTCAGTCTCCAAGAATTTACCAAAGGGGGACTTTTTTGAAGCATGTATGTCTAGGAAACAAGATAAGATGAAGGGAACAAAATCATTTGATTGTCCCTTATAATATAATTTACAAAACATTTCTGTGTCGATTGATTAGAATAAATGTCACTTAGAAATAATCTTAAAAATTAATATTGCTGAATGTTTGCTATATTCATTATACAGACTTAACTCCTATTCAGCTTATACTCATTTATTTGCATTGCAAGTCTTGTACGCATTCACTTGTGTACTCACGTAGAATGAAATAACAGCGCTACCGTTGTAGTTCGCAAGAGTTGGCAACAGGAATATTGTCCTATATTTAACTGAAAAACACAAAGTAAACTATTACTCAACAGTCTATTTTACAGCAAAATAATTTAACGATATTTTCAACAACAAAAAAACAATTATATAAATGAGCGAAATAAGTGTATTTAATATAATTGAAGTGAAATAGGATTACTAACAAATAAACTATGGTTTAACATGTACACGAAACAAGACAACGTAGAAATTGTGTTTTTCAGACTTATTGTGTAAGGATGTACGAACTAAATGAACACATTTGAAATGTATTGTACTTGAAATCAGTATATGTCTCATATGGACATTTTCAGTCAACACCATTTTCTTGTTTCCATGTTAATACTTTCTTTCACGAACAAGTGCTGATCCCCATGTACACTAAGGACTATATTAAACATTATACTTATTGAACCTGTAAAAGTCGTGACATACAGGCGAGACTGATTATCTTAGGTATGTTCGTCCATTGCGAGAGTCACATGCACTGTCGTATAGATATGTACGGCTAGATGTAAATTAATGTTCTAATTTAAGGCAATGCTATCTTAAAGGTCACCTTGTTGACCGCCAGAATATCTTGTCTTGTCAGTTTGGATAAACACCAGGATGTTCTCCTCAAAGAGCAGTTCAGATTTGTTATGGAAAGCAAGTCCACCAGACCCAGACACAACGATCTTGTAGTCATCTTTGGGAAAATCGCTAGGAACCTTTATCATTAATTTAATATATTGAGTTCATTTATGAAATCAAATACACCGCAGGCATTACTATGGAGCTTATATAACAGACACATTTGCGTTAAATAGTTATGAAACTGACTGATAAAATATTTCATGTTTCCATAATAGTTTGATGTTGTCAATAAACATGGTTTCATATTGCATATTTATACGAAACACGACGATAAACAATAAACGGATCTTTTTTTAAACTTTTACTAAGTACATTACTAGCCATTTGATATTATATACTCTTCCTGGCCATTTCCATTTTCTCCCACCAATTAATGTTGATTTCACCAGCACGCTCTCTCCTTCAGAAAACATGCGATACGTTTAATAACCCCTGTCATGATTGTCCTACATTCGTTCTTGCTTTTAAACAATGTTTTGCTCCTAATTTCGTATAAGCAAGGTCACCGGCTTCGTAATTGTCGTTTTAGAAACAAAACTTCTGGCGATTCTTTGGTATTGAATAGGAAGTATAACGAGAATTTAGTAGAAATTTTGCCAATCTGTAATTCAACGAATCATTTTTCCCCTTGTTTTCCATGTCAAAAAGTTGTTTCTTTAGAGCTTTTTTTAAGAACTTGTACCGCCCGTCCGGCTGCCTAGTTCGAACTCGGATGGTAGGCAGGAGGCCGGGTATGTTTAATACCATTGTTTGCCATGTCTTTGAAATACGCAGATGTAAACCTTGGATCACTATCACTAACTTGTTCTCCTGGTAATCTCCATGTTTTGAATAGTCCACGCAATTTCTCAGTGATTTTGGTTAATTTCATCGGCATGATCTCGATCCATTTGGAATATGAATCTATAATCACCAAGATGTTTTGCCTGTTTTTTCAGCAAAGTCGATGTATACTCTCTGCCATGGTCTTGTAGTCCACCTCCAGGGATGAAGCGGTGCTTTGTGTGGCGAAATTTGAACTGACCATATCCTTTGTTCAATATCCATATCTATATTTTCCCACCAAACATAGTTTCGAGCCACTCAGACACTCAGTTGTTGATCATGCAAATCTTCTAATATTCTTTTCCTGAAAGTACCCGGTAAAAAAAACGCGTAATCCCCATAGTAAAACTCCGTTGTCCGTTGACAATTCGTTTCTCCGGTTTAATACAATTTTAGTTTCGTTTTAATAACATGGTTTGGCCAACCATTCATTGTATACTCGTATACTCAACACTGAGTGCTTTCGAGTTATTTCTGCAACATCTTTGGCAGAAATGGGAATTTCCTCGACATAGGACACATTTCCCTCATCTTCGATGTAACACGCGTCAGCACCATACACTAGAGATATAATTATGTGTGAATCTTAATATAGTATTTTCTCACTGTCCGTCAGTGTCCTAGAAGCAATGCAATAGGCGCTCTTGCCCATCTTCAATAATATGCGATAGCACTTCACCGATGCCGTAAGATGACGAATCACAGGCTAACGTCACCGGCAATATCATAGTGAACCAATAAGCCACTGTTCACTACTAGGTCCTTACTTTCATGAACGCCTTGTCGCTGCCGACCACGCCCTTTTTTTCTCCCTTCTTTAAGAGATAATGAAATTAATGCAAGAGTGAAGCATGATTTTGCAAAATTGACCGGTACTATCCAATTAAGCCCAAATATGAGTTCAGTTGACTCACATTTTCAGTTACGGGCAGTTTTGTATGGTATCGATTTAGTCTTTCGTGGCATGAACACAATGTTTGTTCACCAACTGTCCAATGTACACCACCTCGTCCTGCAAAAAAGAACACTTCTTTTCGTTCAGCTTTATATTGTGGTCTCTCAGTCTTTTTAGAACTCTCAAACTGGTCAAATCAGATTGATCATTCGGCATTGTAATCAATTTATCATCAATTCTATATACCACAATTGAGATTTCAGCCGATATTTTGTCGTCCATTACTGACAGAATATCGATGGACTGCTAATTGTTCCGTAAACCAATCTGCAGTAGCGATAATGTCCCTTTGATGTGTTTACAATTAATAATTGCTCTGAATCTTTGTCCACCTAAAGCTGTGAATATTCCTGAGACAGATCAAATTTCCTGAACTTTTGCCCTCCTGCTAATGTCGCAAATAAATCCTTTGTATCAGGTATTGGATATTGTTCCTCATTTATTTCGCGATTTACTATAGCTATGTAACTTCTTTTTCCATGAGCTCAAATTCTCATTCTACCGTTTCCTTTATTGCATAAGGCACTGGTCTAGCCTTTTAGAAGTTAGGTTTTGCTCCGTCTTTCATTCTGATATGCGCCTTAAAACCTTTAATAAGTAGATTCCGCGATTTTGCATTATTACAGAGGTGTACAAACTCCTTTTTTTACACGCTCCAATGAAATTTCTTTTCTGCTCTTCTGAACATGGAAAATGTCTCTCCAGTTGAGTGGGATTTGCTCTAGCCAATTTCTACCGAGAAGCGCTGGTTGCTTTCCTTTGGCCACTAACAGCGAAAGCTTATATTTCTGGCTTTCTGGCACAGGAACTTCGCATTGCCCGAGCAACTCGATTCTATTTCCAGAATATGACTTTAATTTTACATTTGTAGTCCTCAATGGATACTTGCGAAGAACAACTTGTTCGTATATATCCTCAGAAACTATTTACTCGGAACTTACTTGGAAGTAAGCCGTGTCCCTTTCAGCCATCTCCATCCCATTGCAATTTGGCAAGCATTGTCAAATGTCAAATTGTCCTCTGGCAACAGTTTTCTTTGAATCAGCTCTGAGTGTAATCCACATACAACCCGATCGCGCATTTTATAATTTAAGAAGTCCATGAACTCACAATGCGTTGCCAGTTTTTTAGCGCCACTGCAACTTCTCCCCCGTCCCATTGATTACGTTTATTGAACTTAAAACGTTCCAAAATAACCAACGGCTTTGGCATATTGTGATCCGTGGACGTCTATGCTAACCGTTCAAACGACCTGTCCTTTGGTAATGCCGGTTGAACCAAGTTTCGTGAGACACCATATGGTTCCGCAACAATAAGTGACAGTAACATTGACACCTTCTTGTCATTATGTGTCCCATTTGCACAGAAAAAATGTTCCAATAGTTCAACATATTTCGTAACACTTTCTTTGTCTGGCCTATATTCTCCCAATTTCCGAAACTAGCCATGATGGTGATTTAAAGGTTATTCATCTCAAATTAAAATTCAATTGATTAATTTTGAAAGTTTTTATCCTCGTCGCAAGATGTAATATCTTGGTTCCAAAGAGAATGAACAAATCACATAGTTTTGCTATACCTTTAATATAGGATTTAATACATTGCATCACAAACATATACTGTTATCATTGAGGCTTCTCTGGCTGGGAAAAACCAGGTAGTACCATATTACCACAGCGAATATACTACATTCAGGCTACAAATTATGTACATAGCAAGAAAAATGAAAATATTTAAACAACTTGGTGAAAAACTTTTCTTTAATTTAAGATCGAAACAAATACCAGACACACATTTGTTTTTACGTATTTACAACTTACCATTATCTGCAAATTTACAGGCTCATCTACAATAAATGCAACAATAAATGACATACAACCAGTATGTTTCAAACAGACAGGATATACATACGAGACTATACCTATGTCAATCCAGTAATTTCTACATTCCGATTGCGCTTCCTTTAATGCGCTCAAATAATACCAATTGACGTCATTGATGCAAACCGGTTCTAACATTCGGTATAAGATATTGTATTTTTTTATTTAAAGCGTTACTCTCAACATTCAAGTTAAATCATTGCAGGATTTTCAAGATCGGTGTCGTGGAAGATCCAAATGTTGCCGACATTTAAACTCCTTTTTCTCAATAAACCTTTCAAAATATCAGATAACTCAATACTACTAAAATATAGGTAATATTGCTTCTGACCAATAGTTCTTGGCAAATTAAATTAATCGATTTTTTTTTTGGAAAACTCCATAATATAAACAAAATACAGGATAATACCCAAATGGCACCTGATTTCACTCCGGTCTCCGAAAAATGTATTAGAAAAAATATACATAAGATCCAAAAGAAGCAACTGGAATAGATCTGATACCTCTAAAAATCATAATTGCTGGTACATATTCTTTAAAAGTTCCCATCCGAGACGTGGCCAATGAAATGATGAGCCAAGCATGATTTCTAAATGGTCATCACTATTTTTAAGAAAGATGACCCCTTGATAGAAAGATTTTATAACAAATAAGTATAGACTAATCAGTATTTAGGAATAATGTCCAAATTATATTAACGGATCAAAAGTAAGCCACCTATCAGTCATTTTGAAAGTTCCTTTTTTCTTTGGAGCTTTTAGAAAAAAAGATCATATTGATTGTTAACTACCCTGTTTAGGCTGGTGGATGACTTGAATATAGCCTCTTAAGTGAACAAATTTGTAAGAGTAATGACCCTCTCAATAGCATTCGACTGCTTGCCCCATGACTTCATCTTAGACAAGCTTAATCCTTATAATATTCCCGCCCCAAAATGTAAACTAATGCACATCTATCTAACAAATTAAAAAAGGGTCCAACTTGGTCACATTACCAATGAATGGGACAACATCCAATATGAATATCAGGGCATATTGTCGTCAACATCTGTCGTAATATATGGTGGTCTCAAAAACTAGCTTAAATTCAGAAGGCTGATCCGAACCTGGATCGGTACCTCTTTCAAATGCTCTAACAGCATATACTTTTGTTATAACTAATAGATAAGATGTTAAAAATTATGTATTTCAATAAATATATTATATCCCTTTGTTTGGCGCTTGGTGACTTTAGGCCTGTTATCTCTGTTCGCGCAACTATTATCTATAACTATAAACACTTGAACTAGTAACTGCTTTTATGAGTAAACCATAAAAATGCAAAAATAAACACGGCTTTAAAATGAGCTTCCCTATTCGTATTCGGAAGAGCAAGAGTGCATGAAACAAATACACGAAAGTTGTTAATACGTGTATATTCGTACCGTTAGCAATGGTTTTCCGGACACTGGCTACTTCCGAATGGTTGGATGCTTCGATATTTGCCCGAAATGCTACGTTACCAGCAGACTGTGTTACGTGAACCAGTATGTTTAAGGGCATACCAGGAGATACGTATTTTGGAATTGAGACATAGTAGTAGCTGAAAGTAGTTTTAATAATTGCGGGACAGAATCTAATATATATTTATATAAAGCATATTGATAGTATAAAGAATATTTTGTTTTTGTATGCAAAGAATACTTTTTTATTTATTCTATTCATAACAATGACTACTTCTTATTTGACAAGCAAAAGTTAAAACAACTTTTGTCTTCACAAAATCATTAAAAGAAAATGCTTACCCATAGCTTATGCAAAGTAGGCTTACAAACGATATGCCTCTCAAAAGCGCCATCTGAAAAATCATAATACACAAGAATTGGTTCCACGATTCAGAACGAATCACATGATAACAATATGATGAGGTATGACGAGATTATGGATCGTTGGAAAGGTTTTCATCACAATTTGACATTATTGAAACGAACTCGGTACGCATATATCTAAATTGTAAAACTGTTACATCATGCATACCAACAATATTGGCTGAAATCATTATACCTGTAACTGAGAAAAGGGAAACTAATATTGAATCGAAAAGAATGCTGATTATCTTCTTATGGCATCGCAGTCTCCCTGGCTTCATTACTATACAGGTGTCCACAAATTACCATTGCATTTATTTAATAGTTCCCCGTATAGGAGGTGGGAGGGGGTCGATCAAACACACATAAAAATACGACAAACTGCAAACGTCGTTGTCTTAAATCCCACCCATAATGCAGAGATCATTTTAAAGAAAACGGCGGTATCACTGGGTTTGTCAAAGTCCCTTTTGTTGGGAAACAACAGCTGTTTAAGTCCCTAGAATGCCCATCGCCTCATCTATACTGGAAACGTACTCTCATCAGCATTTTAAGCGTGGTTGACGAACGTTCTTTTCGTTATTAAAAAAAGTAAAAAACAAATAAGATTAAGGAAAGTATTAGAAGATTATTATGTGTTACATTTCCATACCTTCTACAAATATTGTTTTTGATTTACTCATAAACTATCTAGTGGATTTTGTTATTTGTAACGGAATTCTCATTGTGTCGTAGCGCTGTTACAATCAAAACATCAAAAAATGACCATTTCGAGCAGGTATACGCTGAGTCAATAACCATCTCCAGAGTGAGAGCAATCGCACTAAATTTCAATGGCGTGTTTCAGGGTGACAAGTTATTTACATCTGGGCTTGTGCACAGGCTTGAACGCCAACTTTCAACTAAGTTAAGTTGCACTGTGTATCAACTCAAATGATTTGGACATACGCTTAAGCGGTGACATTGTTGAGGCGGTATGATAATGTTCGGAAATTTTTGCCTATTTCTGATTGATCCGATTTCTTTTGTTGTAACTTATCTACTATAAATAGGTTATGACAATGCTATGTACCAGGTACACATATCCTGATGTCGTTTTACAATGTTCAACCCTAGGATGGAGGTATTCTGTGCCAAGTACAATCATATTAATTTGTAGAAAATGCGACGGGAGTACTTGTCAGATTGAGTACACGGCGTTTGTACGACGATATGTGTGGCGCTTATGGCATGTGGTGTTTAATTCTTATCACATCATAATGTTTCATTTATATATCTATCAAGTATTATCTCACATTATGTACATATAAAAACACATGCCATATGTTTAATTATTTGTCTCCGCCATTTTGATTCTACATAATAACGGTTTAGAGAGTTGATCTTTCAGTACAATACAATCAGATCAGTATTTGTTATATGATCATATTCACCGTGGATTTAATCTTCTTTCCATGTTTTTTTTGTTTACACTGCATCAGCTTGATGGGGGTATGAATCATTTGCTTATCGTTAACATTCTTATTATGTCTTAAAAGGTCAAATCACATTACTTTACTTGTTGTTACATACTATTTTTTTCAGGACCTTTACAAGGCGATTTTATCCCTTTGGTAATGTAGGATAAGATTTTCAAAATCAGTATCACGCATTATAAGTCAACTAATGCGCATTTGACTCAATATAAGAACAATTTGCAGTACCAATACCAGACAACTGACGACAATATATGCCAAAACTCCGCCAATATCGCCCAAACACGGCCGAAATCAACCAAATCCGGCCAATATGAGATTCCTCCGTTTTGATTGGCTTTAAAACTCACCTTAAATTGGATTTGCTGTCGAAACTTGCTTTATATGAGAAATATGCTGGAAATTAATTAAAAAAGAAGCCAATTTCTTTTACGTTTTTCGACTGTTTTGAAAAATTAGTGCTTTGTTTAAACCTATTTGGAATTACAAGCATATTAAATTCTTCAACCACTTTGTTCGCTTAGATATAACTGTTGTATTTTACCGGTTGGTTGTTTATACAACTAATGTTTGTGTTCACCGGAAAAATGGACGACGAAGGTGAAACATTTGACGATTTGGCATACGATTTACGAAATAAAGATGTAAAGACATGCTTCCTTAGACTGTGGAACGCTTTATTCATAAGTATGTGCATTGTCACTAAAGGATGCATGTCAAAATCAGAAAAGTAACAGTTTAGAAAAGCAGACACAATAAATGATCGGCGATAAACAGGTGATTTCATATTGGTCGAGTTATTTGTTCTCGGTCAACTGATAACCTCGGACAGATAACTAGGTCAATATGGAATCACATTTTTAATGACATTATAATATTTACGCGTGCCCTATTGCGATAAAATCGAGATCGGCGCTTGAGTCTTTTGCTATGGAACATTTCCAACAGCAAGAGATTGCTCCGCTATGCTGGAGATCCAGGATAGCTTGCATTCAGGATGAATAAGTGCGTGGCTAACTATTTTATTTTCTAGTTTATTGATAAGCTTAATTATTTTTTATATTTTATTCTGTTATTTTCATTTGTTTTTTAAGTGTTACTTTGAACATGCATGTTATTATTTAACTTCATATGTTTTGATAATATAAACTGTCGTATTAAGGTAGCAATTTTTCATGTTTCTTATTACTATGAAAAGTTCTACATACATTGTACTCGAATATAGCTTCTAACTTACCATACTACGAGATACCGCTCGTTAAGTTTATGGCATCACATACATTCTTATACAACATACGATTGCATTATTTTTAGTAAGTTTATTAAAAGCCCATTTTTGCATGAGGATATTTGGTAGCTACTTATCTTGAACACCGTGACCATATGGGGAACATAACTACTTTGCAGGTGTTCTTATTAACAGTCATTTTCGGCACATTCAAAACTAATTAACAGCAACCTATTTGAGCATATAAGATAAACATACCTATTTTTATATAGTATATATGCACTGTGTTGTTAGTGGAGTTTGGTGTTGTTGTTCCATGTTTCTTGTTTGTGATTTTCTGAATTTGTGTTATATGTCTTTTGCTTATACCCTGTGCCATTAAACGGGGTTTTAAACCTTTGACTACTGGGCTTGTTTTTGTAGTTTACCACATAGATATTAAGTTAAAAATAAATACCTTAATACCGCTACATACTTTATTGGATTTCCGAAAATTGTTTCATTGTATAACTATGTTATTCTGCTATATGTCTCTCTAGAGGCATGTTACTTCTCATTGAGTATTGTATCGTTATACTTTGTGAAAAATATTGATACAATATATTGTATATTCTTATGTTTTGTTTTGTACTAGAAGGTGGGTTATTGTATTTTCGCAAATGCTTTTTGAACTACAAACCCATTTTGATGAGTCGGAGCTGGCAACATTTGGATATCCTATATTTTGCAAATATATATAGCCTTGTTTGTTTGTGTATTACTTGGTGTTATTAAATAAAATTTTCATTTTTAATCATTTCTCATAACACATTTTAAGGTTATGTTTCCTCTTGATAAATGAACCTCCATTGCAAACATTTGTATTATATGCCTATCAAATTTCCTTTTAATATTTAACAGAAAAATCCGTATCATGATACTTTCGTTTTATGATTTCGAATCATGCAAGTACCATGTGTAGTCTCGAAACTACTTTCGCGTTGCTAAAAATAGTGTGTCGAAAAACTGGTAAAGCCTTTTAACTCTTAAATGCATGAAATTATCTAACTTTGCTCGTGCTCCAGAAGCATGTAAATATTCAAGAACATTTTTTCTCAAAAGACCATGACGATAAGAACTTCTGTAAACTAGTTGGTTGCCATTTCGAAGTTAATTAATTGTTGCATTATCCATTGTTGTTATCATCAATATTAGCAGCTCGCCAATACAAAGCAAAGACGTAATGGCGTCATTGATAGAAACAGCGATGGACCCACAAACTTTTCTCAATTCTGCATATTATCAACGTCAAAAATTCCAACAAATATTTTCTTTACGTTACGTCTACAGGAAATGAAGATAAGTGTAAAATTATTACCGGTTTTTGTACTTTGACATTTAATTTTTTATAATCTGTTATATTTGCTGAGACATCAATTATGTTGTTCTTTTTTGGCTCAATAAAGTAAATTCTGCAAACTTCTGACTTTGTTTCTCTGTAGTAGCCTCGCTTGACTACAATACACAAAACTACGTAGCACATTCGAATTCAAACGCACATTTGATAGATGGTGGTATATTTAAATCAAATTGAAACGGAAGGAATACTTCAATAGGCAGGTATAATAATAAATGGAATATTACGATAAAACATCTTTCTGGTGACCTGCACTATATCTCGTTGTGTGAGTAAACATGTATCCGTCTCGATCTGCGGTCTCTATGGATACATGTTTACACATCTAACTGGACATGATACAGGTCACCAGAAAAGGTTCCTTAATAATCCCTATATATTGTGGTATTACACTGTTCTATAATTCAAGCTTTACCAGTGCTTGTATTGATATTAACATAATCATATTATAATTAAATTTGCCTTGTTCCCTAGAGCTAAGCTAATCGGTAGCGATATATAATTCATATGTTAAACTAAACTCACTGATATGTTCATTTTCATTAGGTTAAGAAGAATGCATTGCTTCTATTTGTCTGCATGCCACATCATATTGTTCTTATACTGTATACATTTGAAACGATTTAATTTTAATTCCAGTCATGTCGTTTTCAAACGGTTTGGTTTAAACAATATTTATTCAAATATTACAGTTACATGGTGTATACAGTTTGAGCATTTACATTAGTTATTTGCAGGGGTAACATTACATGAAAAGAAGACATATGATATATTCACAAAAAAATGATATACAGAATAGAGAAAAGCTCGGAAGCTTACACTATGTCTCGCTTCTGTTATTACGTAAGGCTGCATTTAATGGTGTAAAAGCTGTTTTGTTAAATCGAACACTAACAAAGTGAGATATGAATAATATAAAATGAGGCATATGAGGCAAACAATTGTACAGAAAAAGGAAGCGATAATATGGAAATAATAAGAAGGGTAAGAAAGGGAAAACGAATAGATAATGGGATGTGGACAGGTCAGGTCAATGGCTGAATCAGGTTTGTCTACTTTTGGTTTGTGGAGAAAAAGTTCTCCGATATTCTTTTGATAGTTTATGATTTATTCATTTGTAGTGCAAATATGTTACGAACAGTAATCAATGAAGTTTTATTAGTTCACGTATGTTCCAAAAAATAACGAAAACACTAATACATAACAAAAATACTACACCGCCATTTATTAAATGAAAGTTTAAAAGTTCGGATATAAAAAAAATGTTTCTTAGTGTTTGAATGTGTTTTATGGTATATTGGTATTCAGTGATCTAACTTTCATAGACTAGTCTGTTTTGCTCGAAGACAGGTCGTTTTTAAGGTTGAGAATGACGACCAAGCTAGGTTTGAGGCATGGGTGGGGTAAAAAATCAGTTTATCTGTGAATTGATGTGTATTTTCAAGGATATCCGTATTACATATTGCATCGAAAAACAGTTCAAAACACATTTGAACTGTGGTGTAACATTCTATATATTTCGAGCCGTTTTTTTCGTCTTTAATTTGGTATGAAAGCAAATGTTCGAACATTCAGCTTCAAGATCAATGAATCATTTGATAGAAATAGTTCTTAACTTCCAAAAATATATTTTTTTAAGTATATGTATTTTGTTTTTAATCTTAAATATTCTTTTTGCCAACTATTTTTGGTTCAAATTGTTGTATTTTGTTTTGATCACCGGGAAGTAAATACAATGTATTTTTAAAAAAAATGTTATAAATGTTGATGTTTTCACTCCTTATTTTGCAGTGAAAATATCAAGTTGATATTTTTACTTTTGTAATTTTACTGCTGAAAGTCTATATTTCATAGAGAAGCATGAAAGAAAAATGAGTATTTATAATTTTGTAAATTTGTTATCTTTCTCTAACGGTACGTTGTGTTTATAATTTGTTTATTTCTAACAAGTTTAATTACTTTCTTCATGCTACCCGACATATTTAAGCTTGACAATGTCTTAATCATAGCCACTTCTCATTTATAACAACTTAAATATTATGTGGCGTGCCCAGACATGTTTCCCCCATTGAATATTTCCGTATTTATGAATTATTATAGAAGGATTGCCTCTTATATAAGTATATGGTCATTGAGCCTGAAATCATGACAGTAAGTGCAAGACTTGAGTTTGTATATCATTTTTTCTTTGTTAAACTGATATGATTTTACATATATTTATTATTTATCACCCTTTTGCATTTATAATAATGCCAACAGGGCATCCCCGATTATATAACAAGAAAACAATTTGATTCACAAATCATATTTAGAAAAATCTAAATTTAGAATTGTGTTTGTCTACAATTGTTTAGAATAACACAATTAAACAGGAGGTAAGTGGTGATAGTGATTTTCACACAAACTGTTATGTATCTAGAATTAACCGAATTTGTTATGAAAAGTGGATTGCTTTTCCTTTTATTCAAACTCAAGATGTATATGTGAAATACTCTTTATACATTCATGAACACCTCCCTATAAAATTTAACAACTGCAGCAACCATAATAAATAAATATAAGCTTGTCTTTACATTAGATTAGTTTAAACTTGCGCGATGTTGCGCGATAGGTTTGTTTTGTGTTGTGGGGGAAACCGAAATATCTGAAGGAAACCCACTTGTCCGACTTAGTGACTACAAACCAAACACATATGCGATTGGTCTGCCTTTACATTGAAGAATATACTTTTATTTTATAGAAAGCCGTCCATTTAATCTCATTTAATGTTAAGAAAATAGTAAGCTCTAATCCTTGACAAGGGTCAGATACTTATTTGAATCGGTTTTATATTGTACGCAATAACGACCTCGATTCTATAACATCTAGCTGTGTTAAATTTTATCTCTTAGGCAACATCACTGCCCCTTTATCTCTTGTACAGAGTTTATCTAAGTAGGGGAAACGTATTTTAGCTACAGGCGTTAAAAATAAGTAGGTCAAAACAATCTTGATAGCTTGATCTAACAGCCAGTTTGGTAAAACTGTGCCCGTGTACTGACATAACTTTGCCATTACGACGTATTTCAATTTTCTACCGTTTGGTCATTTCGGGGTTACCAAAGAGCATATATGTATGTCATATATATTCCATCAGTATATGTATAAGCGGTATAAGCCGAACGCACAAACACATTTTTGCTTCAAGAAAAAAAGAATGAAATAGGACTTTTCACAAAAATCAAACTCCGAATATTATATTGTGTATATATAAAAGAAAACAAACGATAAATACACGTTCATGGGCATCGGAGATTTAAATAGCAGGGTCGGCCATTAATGTAATTGTGTGTCATATAAGTTTACAGATCCCGAAATAAAAGTGTCGCCAGATGAGTATATTTCAGATATTGAACTGTTATGGACATCTCAGAAAGTATATAGAAAAATGTGGTGTATATTCAGTCGAGATTTGAAGAGACATTCTATTAAGAATAATGAACGTGGGTGAAGGTCAAGACGCAAAAAATATCAATTAACTTATGTTTAAAAATTTGCATTTTTATTGATTACGTTATTTGTGGCAAAAAATTGATCAATAGATTTTAATAATTTTCTTTCGGGAACCCAAATATAATGTCCGGATTACTGAGTGGTGTATTTTAGCTAGTTTGAGCAATTTCGTTTTTGAAATACTTTAAAAAAAGATTCAAATCATGCGATTTTAGATAAATCTGGAATAATGATAAAGGATAAAGCTACTAAAAGTAGTTGTAACAAGTGCAGAGCTACAGATAACTTTTTTACTAAAAGTGTATTTTAATCCCTTATGACACTTAGTAACATGCATGGTATACCCTTGGGTAAATGATTAAAGTGTAATGGCGATGTCTTAAGTGTAATGGATTATTAAATAACAAATATGAATGACTCATTTTATTTGATTAACTGTTTAGCACATATTAAAGAACTTACACAAAATTGAAATGTTGCACAACAGATGAATCAGGACTTGTAATTTGCTAAGCAACATTTCAATTTGTGTGAGTTGTTTTACACGGAATATATTCGTCCCCTGGTGTCCCTAGTAACACATTGCGTAGGATGGCAGATCGATGTTTTCAAAGCGGTTAAACATATAGTTAAAACGTCTAGCCTTAAAACGGTCCAAAAATACTTAGTCAAAACGGCTAGCATAGAAACGGCAAAAAATACTCTGAAGAACGTTACGCCCTTATTCATTTTTTTTTTAATCGTACCGGTACGAACAGCTATTTGATTTTAAGTCGTAATGGGCGAGTTTTAAAGCGTATTAACGCCCATTACGACCCTTATCTGACGCTCTGTAAGTGAATTTCAAGATAACATTATCAAATTTAATCGATTCAATTAATGGTGCGTCGGACGGCACCTTTATCGACCAAAAATGTTTCGAATGATTCTAAAATAATGAGTGTGTGTTAGTAACTTTTAATAAAAGGTTCCGCCGAAAGTGTATATTCCGAAAAATTTACATTAGCTCTTCGTTTCATACCTATTTTCGTACGGACCGGAAGAAAATAATGATGATTTGAATAATTGCATACGTAATAAATATTAACATAATTCGATTATCAAAGTCGCGATTTAAATGGTTGATAAAGAAAAAGAAAAAGGAAAGTAGGAAATCTGCTACCAAAATAAAAGTAGGTGCGCGTTTAATGAACGCTGAGCAATATTGAAAAAGGTTATAGGATTCTTCAGTTAAAAATCAAGTTCAAATTATTAACAATTATGCGGCTTTGTTTCAATAATTTGAAAAAGCACACATTTCTTTAAAGCCGACAAAGACATTTTATACCTTAATGACAGATATTTAGATGGAGAAATTCAGTTTATGTTTGCAGAATTAGACACAGAAATTACATAAAAAGAAATAAATTAATCTATTAAACAAGTACGAAATGATTCGGGGTATATTTATACTTGAAGAGCATGTGTATATTTGGCGAAGAGAATTGAAACAAGATCAAACATTTAAACGTAATGCCCTCCCTGAGCTCCAAGTTGTCATAAATATTTGGACATTTGAAAGAAATATGCACTGACTAAAACTGAGTTTTGATCTTTGTCTCTTTGATCTCAAAATCAGGTCATCAAAGGGGTCATCTTCTGGTCAACCCGCAACCTAGATGTTAAGTATGAGAGACATGGGTGCAGGCATAGTCGAGTTATCACACAGACAAGATTTTTTTGCGTTCAAGGTCACTGTGAACTTTAGATTTGACCCGATGACCCATTAAAATAATTGTGATCATCTAGTGGTCAGGCCTAACCTGAACGTGAAATTTGATGACCATAGGTGCAGGCATTGTTGAGTTATCACTCGAACAATCTTTGACGACATTTTTGAGTTAAAGGTCAGTGACAACCACATGTCCATAAATTGCAGAGTAATCAGAGAAACGTTGGCCTTCCGACGGACGGACCGACCGACCAACCGAACGACATGCGCAAAGCAAAATACCGCCTCTTCTTCGAAGAGTGCCATAAATATTATAGTTATGATTTAATTATTTGTGTTAAATGCGAAGGCTTGTTTCCATATATTTGGGTGTATTATTGTCCCAATCCTTACAACTGTTGAAGAGCAAAATCCGTGCAATTATAGAGTGACCTTATTAAGTGTATTTGAAAGAAATGATTACAAGGATTATAAATAACAGGTTAAATGAATCGGCAGAACAAAATTCTGTTTATAAAGAAGCTTAATCAGGTTTCTGTAAAGGCATGAGTAGATGAGAATATAGTAATACTTCAATGTTGTATTCATAATTGTTTAAGTAGGAATGACATACTATTCTGCATATATGTTTATTTTTAGAAGGTTTTTGATGTGTTTTGGTTTAAACTACTTCAATATTGGGCGAGGTGCAACATATCAAATGTCTTCACATCTATGTTTAAGACTGTTTAATCAAAAGTTAAAATAGGACGATAACCTTAGTTATTCTTTCACACGTGATTTAGGAGTACGTCAATGTGAAAGTCTTTCACCTATTTTATGTATCTACTGCTAGTAGATTTAATGTATCTCTGTGTCATTTAGACTCTTAGTGATATGAAGGAGACATTAATTCTACAAGGAGTGTAAGGTTTCAAACTGGGATATTTGAATTGTGTGTGAATGCAAGGAGACGATATAAATTTGTTAATACACAATGCACAGGAACTACGGAATTCAATTAAATGTTTTTTTTATTGTAGTGAAGATATAAGCTGACGGTAAACATGCGAAAACACTAAAGTAATGTGTGTTTTTTTTTCTCAAAAAGGCGGCAGGCTGTCATACATTTTGTCTTTAAATATAAAAAAGAAATATAAATCGTAAGTAAATTTTAATATCTTGGCATTTTATTCTCCACAGGATGTCCATTCAACGGAACTGGCAAATTCTCAGGTGATCAACCATTAAAGGTTATTTTCAAAACGAGTAGATATTGATTTTACTTCACCAAAACACATTCTTGATCTTTTCGATAAACCTAAGGCTAAATGCTCATTTATTCAATTCAAGTATTTGGTTTTAATACTGTTTTAAGCGCACTCATTAAGCCTTTTGAAAATTGCTATTTTAAATTATCAACGCAAACTGATTTTGCATAAAGTAAAGCAGGAATATTTACTCTAATAAAATGAAGATATTATACTGTAAGCTATTATTGACGTGGTTTCCCCTATACGTTTGAAACGAATGAATGTTGTCACTCCCGTAAAACATGATGTTCTTCCTTCGAAAGTAAGTCAAATAATATTGATCTGCTGTTATAAACTTGGTTATATTGCGTCATGAGAAGACATTTACTATTAAACATTGAAATTTGTCCATGTTATCAATGAGTGAATATTCGTTGATTAACTTATGAATGCTATATGACGTAATAATTCATAAGAAGATGCGGATTGTAACTTGCCATAAGAGCATATAAGGTGATAAGCGAAACACCTCGCATGGCTCAACGCGAAAGAGAGAGTGATTATAAATATGATCGTTACACAGCTACAACACGAATATTGGTTTCATGAAAATGATATTAGAGTCAATTGACCTCTTACTGTGACATTGCGCTTTGAATTGAGCGCAAGAAACACAACCTATTGGTGAGTTTGATCGAATTCTGATCATAGAAGAGTAAGTTTTAGGAGAGTCACTTACGTTGTATGTTCCCTGTGGATCAACATTTATTAACTTGTCATTCCTCCACTATTTAAATAATCTTTAAGATGAGTTCAATTAAGCGAACACATTTTGAGCTTGGGACATTAATTTCTTTGAACATGAACTCGGTGAAGACAAGCCGTGTCTGAATTGACATAGTTTACACATACAACATCGAACCGATTGACATGTAGATTGAGGACTACCAAACTATGCTCATTGTGGTCAATGTTATACGTCGTAGAAATATTTCCCCAGGCAATGAAACCTCATAATAAATCAATTTCACCGTTTCACTCGGCACAAATTTGCCAGTATTTATCCTAAAAACCTTCAAAGCGTGATACACCTGTTTATCATCTAATTTCAAGCAGTGTTACATTTATGGAAAAAGGAACACAATGTTATTTGAAACCAACCAAAACCTCTATTGCATGGCTTCATAGTTGACGTATATTGATTGTTACCACACATACGTAAATACAGACTGAAAAATCAAAAGTTAACTTACAGTTTCGACGCTGCCCTGAATACAATCGCGCCACAAATGGTTATCTGTTTGGTGCAATTATGTCAACCAGTATTGCCTGATAAGGAATCCGTTTAAAGACAGAAAAGCAAACTCGACTGAACTTAAATTGAATAAAGTTAATTATAATAATTGTAAGTTAGTAAAATTGTGTAAGATTGATGCTGCCATCATCTTGATAAATGCGTTTTTAAGTAAGCGGCTATGAATTT
This sequence comes from Mya arenaria, assembly GCF_026914265.1. Lineage (NCBI taxonomy): Eukaryota > Metazoa > Mollusca > Bivalvia > Myida > Myidae > Mya > Mya arenaria. Next base: position 16,435,800 of record NC_069137.1, read on the forward strand.
TCATACCCATCGCCAACACTTTATTCCACTTGACCTTTAATTTTATTGACTCAAATGAATCTTGATCCGTAATTAAGTATCGGTCCGGTTCTGGTCGGGAAAGGCGGGAACGGCGTTTGTTCATACCAGCCGGTGTCGATGTTAACATTCACATGTAAAAAGGAGAATTATTACGATTGTGCTGTTGGTCAATCTTGAAACCCACGCATATAACAGCGCCATATGCAACAAGAAAGAACATGAACACACATTTAATGGTGAAAAATTTATCTAAGGAAACAACGTCATCTCCGCCGCTTTATAAAAGTAATTTGGATGAAAATCTAACGATAAATTATATGGCCTTAAATACATTTCACATGAACAGAGCTTATGGCAATAATATAATGTTGGTAGTTATCGATAGGCATGGAAATACAGGAAATGAGATCAGGGATCTCAACAACACCTTTTGCTATATTCCCCGATTACCAAAGAAAATGAATGACGAAGTTGAGAAAACTGTTCGCATAAGGAGTACTGATGTTCAATTAATGTTCTGTCGTCTAATCTTACGAAACTTCAAACTGATATTTGCGACAAAAATAAAACAAAAATGTTTGAAACAAAACTTGAAACTTGACAAAGCGCACATTTCACACATTACAAAAATGTGTTTTTGTACTTATTTTAAGAATTGTTCTAGCGAACTCTCGTTCGCCATCTCACTGCTTGATAATTGAAATTGGAAGACATTACAGCTTAGATAGGGAGGATTGATATTGTTCTAAGTGTTTACATGTGTGAGAACATAAATTCCATTCTGTTATTGCATTTATTATATCCTGATGTGGAAAAGTTTCAGTGTAACACCATGAGGACGTCGGTCATAATCGTCCACTTCATACGAAGGTCATGAAAGAATGAAGCCCACTTCTGCACATTAAAGAAAAATTATATGGCACAAAATTGTAGCGTACCCTTGTTCGGCATGATCAGAACTAAGAACTCTTTTTATTTATGTACATGACATATGTGAACGGAAAAGACCAGTCTATAAACCATAATGCTTTATTTATAAGCAATTACGTCTATTTTCTATGTTTGACCGTTTTTAAATTTCACGTTAACCTTGAATACTCTCTGATACTCGCATGAAACCCTTTCGTGGTGGTTTTGTACATTTTAATTATAAATTCATCCCTCAGTCTTTGTTTGTAACCAACCTCAACACTTAACCCAAAACTGATAGAATTGCACGTACAAGTAGTGCTTTTACGAACGGATTTAAAGTAATTTTTATGACAACTGTTGGATAAGCAGTTCACCTAGGCTCGGGTGCATAAAATTGCAACTAGTCATTTTCGAGGGAGGCGAAGATGACCAATATGTTATATTTATCTCTCAATTGTGACTGGAACCTTTACACTTACATTCGAACATCTATAAAGTAAATGAATTGTTTCATTTTTCTTGGTGAAGAAATGATTGACATCTTGAACAAATTTGCCAAGAAAAAAATATATAACACTCTCACATTTATGTACCTAAAGATGTAATCATTGCAGTTAATTTTCAATATTATTATTGGTTCGAGGCTTTTGATTGTTTTGGTTTGGTAAACAATAACTAGAATTTACTGCCTGGTAAATATTAGTCCAAAAGAAACAAAGTATATCGTTCAAATGTGCAATTTTAACAAATAAGCTATAATTGTTTTTGTTGTAAAATAAGTTTTGAGCTCGATCGGCAATTTATTTTCAATACGTCATTTCACGAAAGTATTTTTATCAGGCAGTATTACAGTATTTTTAATTCAATATCAAATGCAAGAATTTTTAACTATTCAAATATAAAATCCTGAGCTGGTATTGGTTGTGTGTTCTGTTAAAATATCTGAATTGGATTAATGCATCCTCTATTATCTTACTTAAATATATCTTCAAATTATATGCTTCTTTTGTGTGAAAGTGACTGTGACTTTTGCTGAAAAGGAAGCTTGGTATAACAAAGTAAGGTTGAAGCTGAACAACGTAAATAGTAGTATGGCCTTAGCCTTATTCTTCTTGTATATAAAAGGCTACTGATACCTTGAGAACTTTTGCTTCAAGTGTAACTAAACTTGACATAAATAAGATCACAAATACTGACGCAGATTGAGGCTGACTATATGGTTACTCGGGCTGCGATATTGAACTAAAATACCTGAAAAATAATAACCCTTACAGAATGAATGCCTTTTTGTGAACAACTCGCGAACAATTTGTGAATATATTGTGAACACCAGTATTCGCAGGTATCATTCGCAGAATGTTCGCAGCTTATGCGAATAATCAGCGCACACCTAGGACTGCTATTCGCAATAAGTTCACAATAAAATAATAGTTCGCAGAATGTTTACGGTTATAACTTTAAAAATGTTAAAGTTAACATAATGTTCACAATTAGAACATATACAATGTCAGTTTATCAAACGAAAGGGTTTCAATTCGCAGAATGTTCACATCTAAGTCGCAGAATGTTCACATAAAGAACTTTGTTACTGACTAGGAATAACATTTGTGGAAAACACTCTGTTAATTTTCCCTGTTTACAATATGTTCACAATTGTGACTTGTAAAATTCCACTAATCAGTCCCACAAAGATTAACAAATTAAGTTAAACAGTATATGGATTCCACTTTAAATGAGTTTTTATACTGATCGAGGGTGTTAATTTATCCTTGGTTAAAAAGTGAACATACATGTACCTATTGATGATGACCTTCAGACAAATCCTTTCAAAGGAATATTAACTACCAGTATGTAGAATTGAAGAATATCAAACGTTTTGTTTACTTTATTTTTTAAGCATGTTAACAATTCAGAATCAAATCAAATATTCAACAATGTGTCAAAAACATTCATATACATTCAGTACAAAGTCGGCAATTTCAATATCGAGAAAAACGTGTTTAAAGTTTTGTTAATTTATTTCACTGACTTAAATTGTTATAAGTCACCATTTCTTCTTGTTAGATTTATTTAATTAACGTAAAACACATGGTTGAATCGCATCCATAAAATATCCATATTCTCCGACAACGATGTTACCGATAGCGACGAGAAATAATAACAACCTAGTTATCTCCCTTCACCATATACGTAATTTCCGGTTTGTAATTGAAAAACGAGAAATTTTGAAACAATTACGTTTTTTTGTCTACATTTACTGCTGTTTGAGGATGCTTCTGTCGAGTTATGACAGGTAAATATCATTGCAGTTGTATAAATTTAATATTAAGCTTTGTAAGGTTTAAATGATATAGAAAAAAGACTAAAATATTCGTTAATATAGTCATAAACCCGGATTAGTAAACAAAGGACTTGAACTGCATGGTGCTTTTATTTAATTTTCATACACCATTGTCCATAATAATGAGGTAATTTGTATAATGATATAACTTTCTCATCATGATCGAGTCAATTGTTTATGTAGTCAGGGGAGTACTGTGTTCCTGATGGACATGTCAACGACACTGATATGACATTTTCATCATGATTTGTGTATTATAACTTATGAATGACCTTCATTTACTAGAAACACTCATCCTGACCATGACAGCACTGTAGATAATTGTGATCTGTTTATGAATTTTGATAACAACAATGATGAAATGACAAAAGATCACAGTGCACTACATAACTGTATTTATATGCATCATATTGCTATCTTATTTCAGGACAGTATCCATGCTCCCTGTCCGACACCCTCCCATGTTGCAGTTAACATTTTCCTGCCAGTCTTCTTCCCCCATCATGCCCAACTGACTGGTCCAATATTGTTCAAAACTATATGGAAATGCCTCGTCATCGTAGTTTGGAGTATGTGCAGAGCACTCAGGTACATTTTAGTTATTTATAACTTAAGTTCACAAATTAATAAACGGCTAATTAAATTATTAACTGACAGTTTTTTTCAAGTAAGGAGAATATTTGTGGATGCACACATGACAATCTTGTGATGCGTAATCAGAAGGCATATTGTGTAATACCGAATAATTAACTGGTTTCCATATTTTATTTTGAAATCATGCAATAGTTTAGATTAACAAAATAGCATGTATAAAATAAAGATGTACGTGTATCAAATGTTGCAGAATAACAAGCAGTTTATTTGCTTGATGAGACTGATTTGCCGGGGAAGGGAACAGACACTGCTGTGAGCATGATGATCACTACTTCAAGTACCATGGTTTGGAGAAGAAAAGCCGAAATTGGCACTTTGGTCTTTGGAAAAGCAGGTAGATAATAAATTTTGCACATTTATCCCTATAGTAGAGTACTTTAATTTTGAAAATACTTACCTAACAGAATTGAGCCCTAGATTTTCAAGAGTATTCACTTAAGATGTTAGCCTTTTAATTGTTATCTGTTACATGTCAAAAAAATAACCTTGACCATAACTCAATAACTGTTGAAATTGATAAAATGCAACTTTGCATACCTATTGCCAGAGGACGAATGTATATGTGAACTTTCATAAGTATGTTATTTCTATATTACATTTCAAATTTTCAACAATGATCAACAAAAATAAATGCTGTTTTAACTAGTCAAGAAACTCCTCACTTTGTCAAAACACTAGTATGATATCTAAATCTTTATATAAGCTTGTTTTTTGTGTGCTTTATTGTGATGTCAAAATATGACTGAACTAGACATAATTTCTATCAATTCATACTTTCAGCAAACAGGCTTTGTGCAGTGCAGGTGTGTTGCATCGGATATGGTGTAGTTTACCTTGATGAAAACCAGAGTAGTTGTGTTACCTGAACTCCTTTCCGAAATCTGCATCAAGGGGATGGATCTTGAATGGCAGTGGTATTAACATGACAAGATCAGATAATACAGCAGATTTGACATTTAAAAAGACAGTGTGCCATTGACAGTCTCAACCAAAGCATTGAACAAACTGTACAACCTGTTAATTAACTTTTAGAGCTGTTTGTTTGGACTAGTGTTTGTCATTCAGAAATAAGTATTAACATTATTTCTCAGTATGAGAAAACTCCAGGAATTAGAAACTTACTGATATTTACTATAACTATGTAAACAAACCTCTTAGGGGTTTAGCCAGGTTAAAGAAAGACAGGGAGCCACAGAAAAGAGACAGGTTTCCGTGTGTCAATAGTACACCCTTCATTTAGCTGTGAAGAATTTTAACATTTTGAATGTTACAGAAAATGTAAGGAACATTGTATAATGTTTAATTGAAGTACTATTAGGTTTCAAGTGCCGAATATGTAAAGCCTGTGTGTATTTATAATCATGTTCATATAAAGTTATCAAAACAAAATAAATATTTGACTGTCTTAAGCTTTTAATTCTATGAAGGCAGGAGGTTGCCAATCTATTTCTTAGTTCTACCTTTTTCATAACTGTGGCCAGGGGTTTGCAGGCCCTTATAACACTTTAAAAAAAAACTGATAAAATTTCAATTTAACTTTGTTAACTTTGATATGGTTATCTAATCTTACTGCAGCTCATTTCTGCAATATTATGACTGAAACTGTATGTTATAACAATAAGTATGGTTACCTGTAAGTTACTTAAATGGAATTTTTTGACAAGTATATAAGACAAAATTATTGGAAAAAATAAGAAAAAAATTGTTTGTTAAAAGGTATAATGCATGTATGCAGACAAAAACAAAATGAATAATTACTTTGTGTTTGAATAAACTGTATAATAATTGTTTTCACTTCTTACATTTGATATATACTCCAAAATGGCAATTTAGGATTTGACTCCAAAAGTTTTGCACACAGTATCACAATATATATATATATATATATATATATATATATATATATATATATATATATATATATATATATCTACTACAGATATTAAGGTGACCATATATATATTAATCTAGGCATTATGGGGACCGCTGGATTAAGGCGACAAAAATTGGTCTCCTTAATATTTTCAGTTAAGATTTGATGTATCAAATGTCAATAAAAATGTCCATTAACAGTAAGTTGATAAGCTTGAATGTTTATTTACGAGATCATTTCATTGTTTTAAATCTTATTCTCTTTTAATATTAAAAAAAATATTCTTAAACTTTTGTGTGCGTATATTTGTGTATCCATAAAAATAGCTATTAAGGCGACCAGGGAAAAAATCATAATTTTGGTCAAAAATAGCTATATACTAAGCATTTTTTATTTGTTTTACTTTATTTAAAGCCTATTGTATATTATCCCGAAGTTTCATTCCATAAAAAAAACAGAAATAAGGAAATTCGATATTTCGTGTACCATCAGCATCCAAATTTTCAAGTATACAGAAATTTAACTTTCCGGAATATAACGGAAATTTTCGGGTATCTCCGTGGTACCATCTCCGTGCAATTATGCAGTATGGCGTTCATCTCTTACGGGGGTCGGTGGAATTACCGAAAACCCGAAAATCCCCGTAAATACCGAAAATCCCTTCCATTCTCTGAGGTATATAGCGTTTTCTTTAATACGCCCGGATATACTACTTTATTGTGTTCGAATGTTGTATGCCGTAATTGTTGGAGGTTGGAGAGGGGTGGGGAAGCCTAGGGAGGGTGAGGATGGGGGTCGTGGTGACTAAAACCCGGGACCCCCTTTCATTTTACATCGAGTGTGTTAGGTGGTTTGTACGCCGGGAGTAATTACTTATTATTAGTGTCATCGCTTGTATGCCATAGTTGGTTGTAGAGAGGGGAAGGGGAGTCGGTGGAGGGGTGTTGGGGTGACTTAAGCGTAATCAAAACCAACGAAGTATGATAACAAGATTTATTCATTCAGTTTCGTTTATGAAAATTGTACTGTATTGGATGACACCGCACAGCAAGACACTTAAATGTGTGATCTGATAAGACAGCAGACGGTAATAAAGATACACAGAAGTTGTGTACTTTACATGGGCTGGAGTTATTTTGTTATCGTAGATATTGATATTTAATGTTTCAACTTCAAACTAGTAATTCAATTGATATCACATTATATTTTTTTTATTGATTTTCTGATTTTTAATATGTCGTACATTGATTGTTTAATAGCTTTTGTATTGATATTGCTTGTAATTAGTTTATATTGTTGAAAGCGCCTTTGAACGTGTATATAGAAATGGTGCTGTATAAGTTAATCAATAAATAATAATTAATTGTGTATTGTGAACAAGTTGTGTGTCGAGAAAGGTGAATAACTGGTATCAAGCGGGAGTTGATTATACAATTGTCCTTATGTGTATCATAACGAATTGTATGTGTCTCAACTGTTATGTGGAATCGCTTGGTATGTTTCATTGCACAATCTCGTGAAGAAAGAAATGCAAATTGTACAATTTCACTTAAATACCATCACTGCACCTAAATACGAATCATCAACATCATATTAACATTGGTCATGATAGGAAAGTGTTATTAATGAATAAAAGCATAATCTAATATTTTATATCGTAAAGCATACCGTTTAAATACTTACATGCAATACTCGTCTCAATATCGATATGGACATGCCATTGTGAGATATTGGTCCATGTCTGATATCTATCAGTAATGACACCCCGCTGTGACAGATTCTTATCGTGCGGTCAGTACCTGGAACCATGCTGTCACTGATGACTATAATACGATGTGTATTGAACCCCAATCAATGGCGTTCTGGTTCAAAACGGAATGCTCCTGTGAACCAGAAATTAAATCTTGTATTTACACGGAGGTAACAAGTAAGAGTACGCGGTGTATGAAATAAACATCGGAAGTCTGAATATTTATTTCTTAGTGTAATGCAGTTCAAGAGTACGTTGCACGTCAGTGTTTACGATATTAAAGAAATTTAATATAATACACCACTGAGGGCCATATGACATAATAAGGACAGGCCATTTACCCATCGAAGGTGTATATGGACCGAGGCGTAAGCCGAGGTCTGTTCACCTTCGGGGGCTGAGTAGGCGGTTATTATAATGCCATATGTCCCGAAGAGGTATATTATATGAAAGAGGATGATCTTAAGCGAAGTGATATTGCTAATTTTCGACCATATGAGAGCGTTCAGTTATGGCAGGATGAATGTGGACTTGAATTGGACCAAAGATTTGTATTATATATATTTTTTTTTCCTAATTTAGATGAAAAACAGATTGTTCATTCACCGTGCCATATTCAGGCCACACCACGAGGAGGCGCTCTCGTCATGGCCCATCCCCCACCCCCACCCAAAACCTACCCTCATTTAGTTGAAGAAGTTTCAACACATTCCTAATTTGTTACGTACTACAGCTTCAGAGAACATTGAAATGCAACAGCATCTTCAAAAAATCATAAAAAATTGGTCTAATTGCAAATAACCTCCCTTCCTTATGGACTTTCATTTCGTATTATTTTAAGACGGACTGCTTATGCAATGTTAAAAATATTCATCAATTAATCCCGAAAGAAATCGATACTTATTTTGAAATAATCATCCTATTCTGCGAAAACAGTTAGGTTGCCGAAACATTCACGGGAATGACCGTAAAGTGATATGTTCGAATTAAAGGTAATTAACAACCGTCTTGCCACTATGACAGTACTCGTGAACTGTACCTTGTTTGTTATATAGACCTATCTAGCTCACAAACATTTTTCTATAAACCTTAATATCCCGTTTTAGAACTATTCACATAAAGGCATACCAGCATTTAAATGGGTTAGTAATCATACAGACATGCAATGTTTTAAGTCCACGTAAGAGAGCTATGTAATGGGTCTCTTCAGCAGCAATGTAGCACTAACGCGCAAGGGTTGTGGCAAATGTAAAGCATGTATAATAATAGAAGTTAAATACACATATGATAGCCTGAACAGTCAGTGTATAAAACAAAATAAATAAAACATATGTACAAGATGTAAAACTGAGTTGACAAAACAGTTGTATAATGACTGTCAATTATCAATCAAAGCATACAAAGAACCCATGGCTAGAAAGATAGGTATAATGGTGTGACATTGTTGGCAGTACTGTTGAATGTCACGTCAATGCATATGTCTCAGCTTTCCCTAAAGGGGGACATAAACTGAAAACATAAGCACCCTTTTTTCATTTTTTAAGTACAGTTGTTACTTCATGCGTACCTCAAAGACTCGAAAGCGAAACGCGAGGAAAATATGCCTGTAACATGTCATGTTGTCGAGCAAGTTCGAACTCTTCATGAACGTTTCCTGAACTATTTTTATTTATTTGTTGTTGATGCGATATAGAGAAATATTTTATCATAAAGCGATGATTAAGGAATAATCCATCCCAGTAAATGTAGTCGACATCAGCTAACCGTATTTATTGCTGGCCGTTTACAAAAGGAGTAATTGCATTTGCGACGTGAGTTGCGCTGAGAGATATACCACCTCAGTGAGACTGAAGTTTCCCTACAATGGGATTCACGGCGGGTCTCTGCAGCAACAAACTCACGAGCTTAAATGGGTTTCACCGATTGTCTAGCTCTGACATAAATGGTACACCCCAAAATTGAATTTACCATGTATATCGTTTGACATAAAAGTGCATGTTGACATCAGCTAGCCGCTATTATTGCTTATTATTGGCGGATGGTTTTCGACGACGACAAAAGGTTAACGCAATTTGGAAAAAGGAGTAGTTGCACTTGCGACGCGAGTTGCGCTGAGAGATATGCCACCTCAGTGCGACTGAAGTTTCCCTACAATGGGATTCACGGCGGGTCTCTGCAGCAACAAACTCACGCGCAAGCACTTCAAAGGGTATGACATGTTTTCCAGAGTAGACACAGCATGGCACGAGCAAAAATGATACAAAATGTTACACAATTCAAAAACACATTATATGAACAAAAAGACATACAATAAAACACATAACATCTAAAATGACAAAAAAAATTTGTACCGGACAATGGCGCACAGTAAATCCACAACAAACAATTGAATGCGCCTATGCATGAATTTGATGTTACTCCATATAATGGGAAATTTTCGTTTGGTAATTTTCAAGCTGGACATGATGAAGGCAACGACATCAGCATTTACGTAGTTTCAATTAATCTAGATGTTCCTGTACATAACGAATGTTCTGGTCTTACCGAGCGCCATATCCGGTGATCTTATATATATATATCGAAACAATTAACACACATAATTACAACACAACTGAGAAGCACAATTAAGGCGTTTTCGAAGCACAGCTAGACAAACTGATACATGACATAGGTCTTTAATATATTTAAATGTCCGCTGACTGGATTTAAATGTATGTTTTTTTAATTTCTTTGCCATTTTGCTTTCATCTATATTTGTTTTAATCGGTGGTAGCTGTGTGAATTATTTTGTTGTATTATTTTCATTTTAAAGAAGGATTTTGAAAAGTTATCTGCATTTCATACAGCGCCCTTAACTGACTGTGAACACAAGTGTAGGTTACACAATTTCTACAAACAGTAAAAAACGGGGACCAACTGACAGTTGAAAAGATGGAAATAAACTGGGCAAAAGAAACGCGAAATTATACACCAATAGATTAAGTTTGGTAAAATGTGGCAAATATCACAACAACACAAGCATGACATGGACATAAATAATGGTTGCATAGAAGTATTCATGTTGAGCTCCATTTTTTCGAGAACAACCTCAGTTAAGAAGGTCCGTAAATTCTACATTATATAATGAAAAAAATGTGTAGATTTAAGTTGAAAATAGTTGCCCGTTAATTTTATAAAATTGCAAACATAAGTACAGCTGCTTAATTCAATGTACAACGCGATCTACTTGCGTGCGGCGTAGTTAAAGTGTACCGATTTCTTACTTTGTAAACCGTTCATAGACATTTGAGGTTGTTTTCGTAGGAAATGGCCAAGGTGCTCCGAATGAAAACATCGGCGTACATGCATAAATAGATTGCATAGATTATAAATATAACAAAGTGACCACGAAAAAAATATTGCATAGAATAATCAACATCAACTCATTGCACACAATATCTGATACAGTACAAATAAAACATTACAAAATCATGTGCTACTGTCACCGACTTTAATGTGAACTGATTGGTAACTGAATGTGAATTTGCAGTGAGCATTAAAAGTCCTAAATGAGCTAATTCTTGAAAAATAATTTAAATTAAATTATAATACCATATACATCTTTTCGTAATTTTTTACAGTTGTTACAATCTGTGAAATCTTGTCTTACTTAGCAAGTAGCGATGCTTTACTTTATCAAACAGTCGGCTAACCACAATAGAAAATCTGCACAAGTTAGAGAACAAAAGGTGACACACATTACATATAATATTAACATATATACAAAAACAACACTATCTTGAAATACTCCTGTAGTTTAGTATTAAGAATTGTCTTCTGAGAACATTATGCCAAAATATCGAAATGTTAAACCGTCTCATTCTTAACAAATTAAGTTGGTAAATCCCAAACATCTATTTCAGCCGTAATTGCGAGTTAAAAAACGTCACAGATGCTAATATATTAATATGTGTAAACATCTATCTCATTACTTTTAATTAAAATACAATTTGAACTTTTGTATAGAAATGTTAGGTAATGAAACCAAAAAAAATAAATAAAAAATATTGCAATGTGCTTCTGGCTGGATTCGAACCATTATCATGAAACCCTCAAAATATTCTTAGTCCCTGTGCTTAACACTACAGGCTAAAGCATTGAGTATCGAGTGGAGGTTTTATTAGGGGTGTGCTACCTTAATGGTCGCATACTTCAGGAACTGTACAAATACATTTCTATATTCCCCAATGTTCTTTCATATTATTTGTACACTGGTGACACGTCATCTTGTTTTGAGTAATAGCTGGATTATACACTCAATTCGCCCATTCTTAATCATCATGATTTAATTTCAGCTCATATAACTGTCTTAGAAAACAACACATTGCAGGGAATGTGTATCGGTTTAGTGGCAGTGAACTGCTACTACCATTCTTCTTTGTGATTACGCTTGGCTAGAAAAAATCGCAAATTGGATTCGCACGCACGCAAGCACGCATGCACGCACGCACACCTGCTTTGACTGTAGTCAGTGGCAAAAGTACAATAAATGAAGACAAACTTCATCCTGCAATGTTTATTATGCTGAACACATGAACAGATACAAATTAACATTATTGACGAATGAAACGAGCACAATTACATGTACCGGCACACTGCCGACCTAATTCTATAAAAACAACTTTTTCAGTCCCTTCTCATTTAAATGTACTTTGTCTCGCATGAACTCGGCTGGAAAACGTATGTGGGGAAGCCGCAAAACTTCAACGAGCTCTCTCTTCCCCAGCAACTGGTTAATTCGTGCGCGCTGGCTTGCAAAAGACCTGTACCCCAACCCGTCCCGGAATGCTCCACGCTCCCCAATCTCCAACACCAGGATGGTAGATACACCACTGTCAATGAAGTCCTGGGCAATGTGAAGTACGGCCGCCACTATGTCCTTCGGTACGGATGTAGTTGTGATATCATTGCCGCCCAAACTCACTACCACCAAGTCCGCCCCGTACATCTTCACCTGTTTCAAAAGTCCTGGTTTGGGTTTGGAAGCTTTCATCCCGCCCGCACCAAAGAAACGCACCTCCATAGGCACCTAAAAGAATACATTTAATATTGTAAATGGCTTCACAGTCGTTGCCTTTGTAATATTCTTTTCAATTATCACCTCATTGCACCTAATTGTCATCCGTATATATTCAATTGAAGTAAAACATAATATATACAAAACAGAATATATATGCGGCCTTTCAATTATAGAATTACTACACAACTTATGACTGTAACATTTCACAGTGTGCAAAGTGCTTAAACATCACATATGAATACATAATATATCATTGTACATTCAGACCTAATATTTAGTACGCTTAATTAGGTTGAGTCATTAAATCGTGACAGTAGGTGTTTACAAAAAGTCTACAAGCTGCACTCTCACAGATTGACCATCCTAAAACTTTTTAGTACGAGTATATTGGCATGTCGTTATATGACAACTAGAAACAAACACGTATAAATCGCCGATGTAAGCTAACTAAATAGGAAGTTAGGTTTTACTGTACATAGTGAGTGAACATGAAAAAACAACGCACCTTGAGGTCCTCATTGCAGAATGCGTCTAGTCGCCAGACGTGACTGTCCCCGAAAATTGCAACTTTCTTCATTTTTAATAACAAGAGTGAACACAACATACATGCAATATATTTGAACACACCTTTATATATACTGACAATCTGACGATTGTGCTCAAGCCATGCCAAGGTGTTAATTCTGCTACAAACACTCATTACACGGTTCTAACTTTGATATATCAACAAGCGCTTTCATTAGGTACTGCGAATTCACACCCTTTTACCAAACACGTGAAATTTAACATATCACGTTCTCAAGGTGTTCCGACTTTAATTAGCCAATTTTAAAATCCATATTCGCTTTCAACTATTCCCCAAATATTCCTCGCCTTTCTTTTTAAAAGCAAATGCTTACAACGCTTTTCCTAAAATGTATTCACTAAATCTATATTGTACTATTATTATACCAAGAACAATACGAATATAATTGATAAAACATACATATATATATAAATAGAAACACTGACGTGCAATGTACTCTTAAACTGCATTGCATTAAGAAATAAATATTCCGACTTCAGATGTTTCTCTCATACACCGCGTACTCTTACTTGTTACCTTCGTGTAAATAAAACAGAACAGATATTTTATTAAGACTTGTACAACGTACATCATCTTCTTAACCACAAATGAATAATAAATAAACAAACACATGGTATGACATAGGTTATACATAATATGAAATAGAATCATAAATACATTCAAAAAAATATTCACATCAGGTGAGGATGAACAAAACTATTATAATTATAAGTGAATATTTAAAGTTTATCTTCAAATACTCCTTTGTGTAAATACAAGATTTAATTTCTGGTTCACAGGAGCATCCCGTTTTGAACCTGACCGCCATTGGGGTTCAATACACATCGTATTATAGTCATCAGTGACAGCATGGTTCCAAGTACTGACCGCACGATAAGAATCTGTCACAGCGGGGTGTCATTACTGATAGGTAACGGACATGGACCAATATCTCACAATGACATGTCCATATCGATATTGAGACGAATATTTCATGTATGAATTTAAATAGTATGCTTTATGATATTAAATCTTATATTAAGCCTTTATTCATTAAATACACTTTCCTATCATTGTCATGACAAATGTTAAAATATGTTGATGATTCTTATTTAGGTACAGTGATGGTATTTATGTGAAAGTGTGCAATTTGCATTTCTTTCTTCGCGAGATTGTGCAATGAAACATACCAAGCGATTCCACATAACAGTTGAGACACATACAAATCGTTATGATACACATAAGAACAATTGTATAAATTAGGCACACAATTGTTAGATATTCTTTTTCTTATGTACAAGTGATTCAAAGGTAATATTTCTACTATTGATACAACCTTATTCATTGTGATTTGACTATAATGTTTTCTGGCTTCATGTAAATGACCGTCCGATACTCGTATTGGGTATCATATGAATTGTAGTTAGAAATTTACATTATATCTGCCGCCATGTATATATGTTTTGTATAGGACCTCATTTGCCATGTTTATGGTATGAGAGAATAAACCGTGTTTGACTTTGACTTGTAATATAATCAACTCCCGCTTGATACCAATTATTCACCTTTCTCGACACACAACTTGTTCACAATACGCAATTATTATTTATCGATTAACTTATACAGCACCATTTTTAACCACACGTTCAAATGCGCTTTACAACGAAATAAACGGATAACTTATTACAGGAAATATCAATAACAAATAATACACCTTTAAAACATTCAATATACGATATACTTAAAATACGAATAGCAACCAAACACAATGAAATGTGATATTGAACTAGTCGTTAAAACATTAACATATATGAAATTAAAAGGACTTCCCGGGATTTAGCCATCCCCCTCGTCCGACTTCCACACACCCCTCCACCCACCAACAACTTTGGCATACAGGACGACCAAAATGAAGTATTAAATATCGGCGTACACACCCTCGCATACTTTTTTGTATACGGTAAGGTACGACCCTACCCTCCCTTACCTCTACAATTTGAAATGAGATATGTGAAAGTAGTATTTGAGACTTCTTCGTAGCCACCACCCCCTCCTCCGACTCCCCCACCACTCTCCAACCAACCTCAACCACGACATACAACCCACTTAAACACAATACAGTTTTAAACCATACTGCATACTCTTGTGTATGTACTTAGAAATATGAATGGGGTTCCCGGGGTTTAATCACTCCCTGCCCCACCCCAATTACTCCGACTCCCCCACCCCTCTCCAACCACCAAGATATACAGCATACAACCCACTAAAACACAATGCAGTTTTGAAGGAACGGCGTAAGAACCTCCTCGCATACTCTTCTTTTGTACGAACTTTTGAAAATGAAAGGTGGTCCCGGGTTTTAGTCACCACGACCCCCATCCCCACCCTCCCCAGGCTTCCCCACCCCTCTCCAACCTCCAACAATTACGGCATACAACATTCGAACACAATAAAGTAGTAAATCCGGGCGTATTAAAGAAAACGCTATATACCTCAGAGAATGGAAGGGATTTTCGGTATTTACGGGGATTTTCGGTTTTTTGGTAATTCCACCGACCGCTCTTACGGAAAGAGAATGGTAAGTTGATAAGTGTTTAAAATACATATTCAACGTTTTTTTCGTTTATTTTTTATGACTTTTGTGCAGTAGTATAAATCGTCAACCCTTTGGATGAAAAGCAAATAATTTATCCGGATTTTGTTCATCCGAAACTAAATCACTAGTATCAACATCCGGTGTAATTTTTGCTTGTATTTTGGAGAAACTCGATTGATTTCTAGCAAGCTTGGTTTACCACTACATCGTCGCTTATTATTATTTGGTATGTTCCAATCTTAAAAGGGATTTGCTCCCTTCACGTCTCAGATTTTAATAAATAAAAGACGAAAGGATACAAATGCCTTACATTTTGTTTGTCATTGTCATGTCATTAGTCATTCTAATCACCTTTGAATAGCAGAACAGAACAAACACTATCACCAATTCGTATTGTGGCTTTTTGCATGTGTCTTAAATTCTCATATTTGATAATAAATGCAACAATAAAATATTTCCCTTATTCTGCCACAGTAATATGCACCAGTCAATTGTAACCATGGCCCCCAGGTATTGTCTATACCGGGGATAGCAGGGGAAATGGGCCATGTTTTTACCTTCCAGGTGGACCGGCAGTGCTGAGTGAATGCGGTGTTATTGGTTTTTGCGCAGAAAACAGGGAATGGGCCTAACCTAGGATGTCCCCAGGGGCATTTGACGGGGATCTGGTCATTTCGTAACCTTACCATTTCGTAACTGCTGAATCTTGGTTATTTCGTAACCATTCTGTTAGTCAATTCGTAACCGTCCAGAAATCAATTGCTCATATGGTAACCACCATTTAACAACGTGATAAATAGTACACTTAGCACCTCGTTAAGTGTATTGTTCGAACCTGGATGTATATGGCACAGCAACCAAGACACCAATTGGGAGACATTACTCAAATTCTCACTAGTAGCAAGCCAATAATTTATGTTACTCAATAGTTATTAGATATATATATATATATATATATATATATATATATATATATATATATATATATATATATATATATATATATATATATCATGCTAAATTAGACATGATTTGTTATACTACCAAAATATGTCAATTATTTTATTACATTTTGCTTACTTATAAACAATAATTTGAGACTGATTGCGATGTATTTTTGAGTAAAATTACGTTTACATCAATGATCATTCTTGATCTATTTCATTGACTATATTTGTTTGAATTGTTTAAAACGAACAAAATTTTGTTCTGTTCTTTTCTCAATTGATCCATATTTTGCATACTTTATATCAGAAACCGACAAAAAACAGCCTAAAATTATTAGTTATGGTATTAATTACCAATAACAAGATACAAAATTAAACATATCGGCACATTTTTAATACAATAAGCATATAAAAAGCACATACTCTCATTCGGCAAGCTCACTACATTTTACAATACTTCTATGCAATTTAAAAAAAATGAAATTCTAAAGTTATATGGTCTATATATTTAAAAAGTATTGGCTTAAGGTCACAATTCCTCTCAATGGTAGAACATCTATGAATTAAAAAACTATTACATTTAATATTCAGCCTACTTATAATATTTCCTTCGCAACATAAAAAAATGGCTAGTGTGAATGTTTCTATTTGTCATAGTTTCAGAGTTTATTGGCTAATCGCACTACACTATTAGGAATAAAGAAGGAATACAACTACTAGATTTAACTTTGTTTATGTTGTTATTTTTATGTTTTATACTTACAGTAAACTTATTTTGTAAATTCAAATGGTATTAAATTAATTCCTCATAATTATAGGAGTCAACGGTTAAGATATGACCATTCGATTTCTTAACGGTTACGAATTGACTAACACAATGGTTACGAAATGACCAACAATGAGCGGTTACAAAATGACCATAATTCATTTGAGAGGGCTTTTACCAGCTGTTTGTCTGTGCAGAGCGGGAATTTTACCTGGGATTGGCTGGACCGAAAGTCAAAGTCCCCGCTATTAGCAGGACCTTGGGGGCCCATGCTGCAGTTGACTGTTGAATTATTTGGATTTTTTCTTAACTTTACGACACGCCCCCCTACAGTATTTTATAGTCAAGTTAAGTAATATTTATTTACAGAAATTGGATAACTTAACAAGTAAAGTAAACTGTACTGAGCTTTTGAACAAACCTACATACTTATAAATCAAAATTGATATGTTAGGGTCTACACTGAATAAACCCAAAATGTTAGTTTTGATTTGCTAAATTCGAACAGTATTTAGTCTATCCACACAAAATTTACAGGATCATCAGGTAACAAATTTTCTAAATTCTGTGACCAAAAAAATACTGTTCAAAATTGTGAGTATTCATTTATCTTTCGTTCAGTAAAGAGCATGCAATGGCATAGTGGCTGGATTAGATAATCTGACAGCGGTGCTGGACGTCAGGAGTTCGAATATTGTTGTGAGTTCAATGTACCAAAAGAATACCTTTGGAATACACAATTATCTATAAAAATGGCAGAGCAAATTGCCCATATTGTAGTAATGTCTTGGATAACTTGGACACAGTAAGCGGTTCACACCCAGGGAAATTCTCAGATAAAACAGTGCCTATAAACTTGAACATTACATTTTTCATTGAGACAATTAAAGAAAATACATTATTGCTGATCTTATGAAAACAAATCTTCTAACATTCAAATATTTAATTTGTTGGATGAACTAAGGTTTATATTGATAAGAGATCGCTTCAGTTGGATTTAAACTAATCACCAACAAAAATATATGCATTTAAATCACACAATGTAAACAACTGCGCCACATATCTTATCTGTATGTTTTGGGTTTTTAAAATTTAGCAGTTAAATATAGATAAGCATACTGGTAGGTCTGGTTGGTCTGTTGCTTTAGTTGCTAAGTAAACATAATGTCAGTGATTTCATCACTATTTCTATTAAAATATCAGTTTTCTTCTTCAGGGCTTCTCACATTTGCACCATTTTTTTACCAATTGAATCATAAAAAGATAACAAACACAAGAACTTAACACTTTGTGAATATTAAAGGAATGTAAGGGGTCAGATTTCAGATTGCTCATTATTTCTGGAACACTAAATACTTCATTTGATTGTGTACACTGCACTTTCTTGTTAAGCATACATCCAAATCATTTGGGTACATTTTGGCAGAAAAACTGCTTTTGGATTTATACTGGTCATCAAAACCGGCACTGACGAAACATAAGACGTGTTTAATTAATGTGTGGGAAAGAGGTTTAAAGGTGTCGGCCGACAACGAAAGGCTTGCGGGTTGCAGTACCCGTTCAAGTAGTTCTTGAAAAAAATGATTCTCTCAGGTAGCATTTGATTATGTGTACATTGTATTCTTGTATGTATTTTCAAGTTTACACATGATTTATATAAGGTTTGTATAATTTTAGTTTTATTTAAGTTTTAAAATTTTGACATTTTTTTTTAAGATTTGCCTGCCCCTATCTGAACACTTAAATTCTTGGCCTTTGGACTATTGTCTGCAACTTCAAAACACACTTTTTGGAACAGGACACATTTTCCTGATATTTTATCCAGTTTGACTGCAACATAAGTTGTATTTATCATTAATTTAAGTAAAAAATGACATTTATATTTCCATAATTACCTGGTAGTTATTTGTTAATTTGTTTTAATTCATGGATAGTTTTATTGCGAGTGTCATGGAAAGCTTGAACTTTTCAGTACACAACATGCAAACTGAGAATGAACTGTGTGTGCTGGCTTTGTGAACAAAAACGCAAGGCGGCTATGGTAAGTTGCGTCAAGATATCCATGGGACCCCCGTCCCGTCCCCCCCCCCCCCCCGACACGCAATACAATTCGTGTTTCGCTGATCTGTTGGCTGGGATCAGATCATCCATTTAGGGCACTCTGCCATGAATGTGAGGGAGTTTAAAGCTATTTCTTATTTTCCTGTGTAACTATATTGATGTTTGATTAAATTTACGCCGTCGTGTTACTGAGTAACCATTTGAAATTGGGCCAAAATCATCAAGCTAGAGCTTTGCATAATCTTTTTCAAACTTCTGGGAGATTTCTGCTCTTGAAAGTATTTGCTCGCAGACCGCCTCAAAGTTACACTTTGTTCAGTATTTAAAGCTTTCAGATACACTTTTTGTTAATTGAGATCTTAATGACGCTACATTGTACTTCTAAGTAAATAGATGCTCAAAGTAACAAGATGCTTTGGGTGTTCACTGGGTGACAAAGGCTACCCTGTATTGGTTGTTTCTTTTTTCTGAAAAGATGTTTCTAGTGAATTGCCAAGTTGCAGTGGTTTTGACGCCACAGAACCAGCACAGCTCCATGACAGATATATATATATATGTTTTCGTCATTGATGTCGGTACTGCTGTATTGGTGGCCTCACAATTTCTGTGTGGAAATGTCAAATGATACACTCATAACTGCGTATTTCTAGCATAGCTTTCATAAGTGCATGGCCATTCTCTGTCATTTTCAGATACACTGTGTTGTGTGTGGATAAGAAATGCAGAGTGGTACCACCAATCACCTAAGCCACCATTCCCCTTACAGACAAAAGGCTCATGGGGACAGTTCCTGCAGTTTACAGCAAAGCTCTCAATTGTAGCCCTACAAACTTCAGGTAAGTGATAAATCTGGGCTTCAAGATATCTCTGTACTTACTTTAAGTTTATACTTCATTTGAACAAAACTTACAATTTCAGCATCAAAATCCAGGTTTAGATACCAGACCGAATCTTGTCTCCTTTATTAAACTTCATTTCAGATGATCTATAAGCCACATACATGTTCACTACTTATGGCGGATAAGAACTTTCGCAAATTGATTATAAATGCGTTTTCCCAGATATACACCCTCCTCTTGCAGATACTGCCCATGGTGAAGCTTGGGTGCACTGGGCCGGTTATCCAGCCGTGTGGAATCAACATCTCCAGCTGAACTTGGGCCGGGAATTATATGAGAATCCTTAGCAGCATGGTGAGCTTTTGTGTATTTATTTCCAGGCTCGTATACCCGTCCAGACTTCTGCGTTTAAGCTTTCCTTTCGTCATTTTTTTTAAATAAGGTATCTCAAGTCTTTCAATGAAATCACAACTTTGGAGGCTAGATTTAAATTAAGGAACCATTATGTGTAGAAAGCCTTTTGGGTGATTTAAAATCAAATTAGTATAATTATAATTGGCCTTGTGGACCTTTCATTCTTTACTTTGGTAAGAGCCACTTAAGTATGTAAGAAGGGGGAAGGGGGGGGTTACAGATGTGATAGTAAACAGTGTTTAATAAGGTATATTTGTTTTTATTTTATCACCATTTTGAAGGTAATGATTGTGTTAAATCAGGGATAAGTTACAAGTTTAACACAAACACTGTAACATGTTCTTTATTTCAAATAAAGCTATAAATTATCTCTGGAGAATTTAGTCTGATTTCCATTTCTCAGAAAATGTAGCTGTCTAAGTGCCTATTCCATCAATGAGTATCACTGTCTTTAAATTGCTGTTGTGGTACAGTTTAAATAGCAAAAGTTTTATGGCCCTGCTTGTTTGCAACTCCTCATTCATTTTTGTACAGCGAGAAAAGTAAGGGAATTCTAGAGATTTACTAGTATTATGGATTGTTTTTCTTGAGTTACACAGTACATAAGGAGGAATTAGTGTGTACACAACTCGTCATTTTATTCCTTTTTATTATTTATATATGTAACATAGATGTGTACAAGACTTACGGTACTGTAGAAACATAACATAAAAGAGCTCACTTTGATTAATTTTCTCAAAAAAGATATCTTTACTGTTAAAGTAAGAACTTTTACTGCATAGTAAGTAATATCTTCTGCTCATCTTTATGACATCATTACATGGAATGATGTCAACTTCCCAAGACACATTTCCACATGGCGCAGCTCATTTATATATATTGCTGATGGATTGTTTAGAATGGGACAGTTTTAATTGGACATAATGTTTAAATCGCCATTTTACAGAATGCCAGCCAGTCATTGCTGTTCTTTGCATTGCTGAGGAGGACAGTCCTGCCAACATAACAGTTTGTTCAATAACAGGTAAAAAACTGGTCTCACTTTACATTTTCAACCACTGTTCGATCGTAACAATTATCGAAGAACCGGCTAGTCTCAATCATGCAGCCACTCTAATTAGAGTCAAAGAACGATATAGATCCGGATACAAGCGTCTAGATGATCGAGACTAAATTGGCAACATGAGAACATTTATTTCACTTCCTGATTCTTGAAAATTACGTGAACAAATCCCATTTAAAGTTTGATTAATTTTCGGACAAATGTGTTTGTTTTAATTTGCCTTCTACTTAAAGTAAACGTATATATACTGGGCAAGAAGTGCTGAATTTCATCGTGAATGACAGTGATTACCCAAAGTTTGAATTTGGTTTGGACATGTTTGATGGGAATTCAAAGACATTTTTTGTCAGCAGTCTTATATCACAGGTTTCCATGCATTTTCGCATAAATTGGTTCATTCCAAGATAAAAATTATAACCTTTTTCAAAATGTTCAATCTGTGAGAGTGCAGCTTTAATAGACCTGTAAAGACTTGTCGATGTGAAACTTAACTCTCAATCAAACTATGGTAAAAGATCAAATGTGGGGCTCTGTGTGCGTCATAGACTGTGTTAATTTTTATGCCCCCACAAAGTGGCGGCATATAGGGTTGCCCTTGTCCGTACGTACGTCTGTCTGTCTGTCTGTACGTACGTACGTACGTCCCGAAGATTGTTTCCGATCTAATTCTTGAAAACTGTTTGTCCAATCCTCACCAAACTTTAAACACATTTTTGTGACCATAATATCTTGATCAAGTTCGATAGTCATGGAAATCGCTTCAGTCATTTAGGAGTAACGGCCCTTTTTGCCAAAAATACTTCAAAAATATATGTTTCCAATCTAATTCTTGAAAAGTATGTGTCCAATCCTCACCAAACTTTACATACATGATTGTGACCATAATATCTTGATCAAGTTCGATAGCCATGGAAATCGCTTTTGTCATTTAGGAGTTACGGCCCTTTATTTGCAAAAAAAGACTTGAGATTATCCTGAATAATCATTATGGCTTATTTTCTGTGACAAAAAATCGAATTGGGGGCATCCGTGTCCTATGGACACATTTCTAGTTATTTAATATGATGAAGAGCTAGTTAAGTTATCTTTGTTAAAAGTCTTCATTTGAAGCAAAAAATGTTTCAATACCCTGTATGAATTTTCTTCACCGGATATTGATTCATAAAAAACATTGCTCCAGGGTGCGGAGCTATTTTTTCCTATATGTCTATATGGAAAAATCTTCTCCTCAGAAGTCAACTTTGTTCCCCAATGTGCAAGGCACAATCTGTGAAAATAATTTCAATAAAAGTCACTGATTATTATTATTGTTATTATTATAAATAAACTTTTACTATTTCAGGAGACAAACAGAAACACAGAGGTGCTATACATTTCAATGGAAAAACAAAAGCATCTCCCATCATTTTGGCGTGGCTCAGATCAAGAGGAGAATTTCAAGAAAGGTAATAACTGAGCAACTAAGAACATGCAGGTTGCACCGGTTACAGTGTAAGACCCATCTCGCTTCATAAGAATTGATAATCATCAATGTATTAAATCAAGAAATTGAAACGTAAGTGTCTTGTCTTTTGCAGTGTTTTTGAAATAGAATATAATTTTTTAAAAAAGACTAAATAATTTTTTAATATGATTGTGAATATGTGATGTTTTCTTCTGATCATTCTCTCTCAAAAACCAGATACAAAAAACATGTTTGCATTTTTTGTTTTACTTGTAAATATAGTTTTAAGGTTGTATTTTAGGAAAAGCTTTTTATTCTGCTAAATACAAACTTAAATATTGTAAGAGTTATGGCCCTTTGTAATTTTTAAACAAATACATTTTTTTCTTCATGTTTTTGTAAGCCCATTATACAGGGACTTTTAATATTTTCACCAGCTGCATTATAAAGTCAGACCAAAAGTGTTCAGTAAGTGTCCAAACAATAACTAAGTTAGAATCCTTTCTCAAATCAAGTGAGCGATATAGGGCCATCTCTGTGTTTGTCTGACTAAAAAACAATAATCAATCTTTGAGGTAAATTGACAAATATTGTTGTAGAATGTTTTGTGAAGACATACAATTGGATTACTTTTGTGTCAATAGGATTTAGGTTTCTGCACATAAAAGATATTTAGAATAGCATTTGGGTCAGTCGGTTTACGTTCAATATTACTGATAGTATAAGTGGAAGCAGTGACTTAAAATTAATTACCAAACAGTTTCTGCTCAATTGCTTTGAGTTAATTAACATACGAGTTATGAAACTTGGAATACTAGTTCTTGGTGGCATAAATGAAAGACCTTGTTTTGTCACATTGACTTGTAATCAAGCACTAACTTCCTCTAAAAAAAATTCAGGTGATGGTTGGCACACACAAGAAGACATAGATCACAGGTGTCCAGGCATAT
This sequence comes from Mya arenaria, assembly GCF_026914265.1. Classification (NCBI taxonomy): domain Eukaryota; kingdom Metazoa; phylum Mollusca; class Bivalvia; order Myida; family Myidae; genus Mya; species Mya arenaria. Next base: position 16,460,055 of record NC_069137.1, read on the forward strand.
GAGTAGACAGGAGTTTCACACTCTGCCAAACTTACTTCATCAGAGGAGCAGAAGGCTTCTCAAGATCCCGCACTGCACACTTAGATATAGTCTTTGACTACAACAAGGTGATGAAAGTACAGAAAGGTCCAATTGAAATCAATTCTGTGCTGCGTCATTTCTTCATTCTGGAAGTCGATGGACATAATTTATCATGGCATCAAGTGTGCAGTTTGTCGACTATCAGCAGTCTTGTTCACCAGTTGTGCAACTTGAGCTGGTAGCTTTATTGCTTGAAGCCACAGCATAAGAGGGGGAAGGTGCAGGCTCATCAAAAAGTCTCAAAAGTTGAAACTAGGAAAAGAAGTTTGTGAAAACAATCGTTAAAATGATTTGGTTTCCTTTGAAACTTAATACATACTATGTGTATTTTGAATGAATTGAGATGCTTAAATAAAGAACCGCTATTCAAATATCAGGAAACTGCATTTTTCATACTAATGGGTAAATGATGTCGCCATTTCCTGTATGTATTTAAATAAGATATGTTTCCACAATTATTATTTTTAGGGAATTTTTCTCAACCTAATGAATGAGATTAAATTGTACAGCGTTATATGAGCTTAATATGTGTTTTCTGTTTCTTTAAAATTGGTGAAAAATTGTCAGAAGATAATTAGACCAGTATCCATTACTGCAATCATACAATCAAATATACAGGGATATATAATATAATTAAACCCTGTTTAGGGGCACGAGGCAAACAGAGTTACTTTCAAACGTTAAAGCTGCACTCTCACATTTTGGACGTTTTGACAACTTTTCTCATTTTATGTCTTGGATTGGAACCATCCAATTTTTGCGAAAAATTAAATGGTAGATTTTTCTATTTAAGTTAAAAAATTGATGTTTTATGCACTTTTCTTAAACCGTTAGTAACATTAATTTTCTAACGGAAATATGAAATCTGTGATCTGATCTTTTGTCAGCAATCTTTTATCATTGGTTTGCAGATAATTACGCCAAAAAATGCTCATTCCAAAACAAAAAAGTTGTGAAAACGGTATAACTGTGGGAGTGCAGCTCTAAATGTTTAATTTCTTGATTTTACTACTGTATTAGAAATTACAGGGGTTGGGGCATATTTTTAGTGTTTTTATTCCTTTTTTATGATTCATACAGTCATACTTTATTCCTCAGGGCATAACTTACAAATAGACAAAACTGGAAAATGGTCATTTCAAAAGGTCAAAGATAATGCAAGTTGAACAATCATATTGTTCATGGCTTGTATTTTTGGTATATTTTGTTGCATATGCTATAGAAAAGTTGAAAGTTAAAAATAAATTCATAGTTGAAATGATGGCTTTGAATGGTATTGTCAGATGAGAAACGGCACTATTAAGAAATAGGTATAATGGTACTTTATTTATTTTGATCAATTTTAGATATTGTATGAAAATTATTATATTATTTAGTACATGAGACCTTTTAAACAGTTATTGACAATATAACAATGTGTATATGAAGCTTTAGATCAACACTTAAAGCTGCACTCTTATAGATTGTCAGTTAAGACACAAAATTGTCTCAAAATCTGCTGATTAGGTTATCATTCCTTTAATTCAGTCATATTAGATAATTCACAATAGAACCAATCAGAAATGTTTGGTAAAACTGCCGAAAATTTCATTAACATTAAATTGTTCGTAATGCTTTTAGCAAAACATCATTTTTTAACATAAATATGATAAACTGCAATCTGATCTTTTTTCAGCAGTCTTATATCACTTAAAATTGGGTCTAGACATTTATGCAAAAAAATTGTCCATTTATAGACAAACAATAAAAGAGTACCGGTAGTCAAAACGATCAATCGGTGAGATTGCAGCTTTAAATACACCTTTTAAGACCGCTGTAAAATTCCAATGGTTTGCCTAAATTTTTAAAGCTAGCATACTGTTTAATTGACAACCATACTTATTGTTTAAAAGTGTCATGATATGTTTGTACAATGTTTTTATATAATTCATTAAAGAAGTCAAAACAAATTTAGTTTGTTTATCTTGTAAATTGTTTGCTATTATTTAAATGACCCAGACAAAAATGGGAACGTCAGTGCTAGTTCTTTTACTATTAACATCCCATGAAGTTTCTATTGGTGTAGCAGCAAGGAGGTGTTATATTAAGGATGCATCATTTAAACCAAATTATACATTCATATGCACAACATACAGGCGTGTAGCCGCCTATACGTGAATACGCGGCTGAATCCACATGATTCTGACAAAAAAACCAAAGTTGCAGTATGCGAACTTGACTACATGAATCTAAAACTGGTTATTTTCCAGTACTAAATAATGCACATCGGAACGCCCAGAATGCACTAGATTGCACCATGGTTTTCAAATTTTTCAAGTTTGCCCCGAACCCCCAGCACATTTATGAATCCACATGAATAGAGGGGTAGCTACGCCCCTGACATAATTGAAACCACAGTGTGGCTAAACAACACTTGTATGTTTATCCTACGCAGTGATCTCCCATGGAAATGCAATCGTCAAAAAATCTGAAGGGGATGTTTATATGGACTACATTTGAAATGCATCAAGTGTTTAAAAAAATGATTTCAGTCACGAAGAGAGTCAACCATACCCCACACTTGTTGGAGTAAGATGAAATGTCCACTTTCCACGAGAAAGAAAGTACATTGAAAATGTTCATTTGATTCAAGTGACTATTTTTTTATAAATATGTTGCAATACATAAAATACGTTATTTTTTATAATTGTTTACCCATGTTGAATTTTATTTGGCAAATTTATAAGAGATTTATATACGAGGGCATAGCCAGAATTTCGTGGAAAAGCTTGATTAAATGAAAACAATATGCAGCATATCTTTTAAACTTTCATACAATAATAATCAGGTAATTTGAAATTAAGAATGCGAGTTTCATCGTAAAGCATGTTATAACGACAACGTAGTGATCACTATGGAAACAGGTGGTCGCGCATTCCTCCGCAGTTGCTAAAATAACGCATGACAATATCTTGTTTTGTTGACCACTCACATTGAAAGCAATTAAACGGCGCGAAGGTTTGCACAATTGACGTGACGTTAAAAACGTGTGATGAAGTCAAGTTTTAAGTCAGTGCGTTTGTTTGTTTATTTCAAAGGAAACATTTTAGCTTGAACGGTATAGTTAAATTTTGTTTGATAAAACGGGCAGTGATACAGTTCTGTGTGAACCTAGGGAAAACTCCATCGCAAACACTTAAACTGATGAATGAAGCATCGAGTGAAACTCAAGTGAAGCGAATGCTCGTTTACAAGTGGCACAAGCGGTTCAGTGAGGGGTGGCAAAGCATTTGTGACGACGTGAGGTCTGGGCGACCGGTTTCACAAACTACAGAGTGTGACGTCGAGGCCGTGAAAAACATCGTTGACGCTGATCGTCGAGTCACTCTTTATGAAATATGCAAGATGTTGGACATGAGTTATGGGTCGGTACGGAGGATAATGAAAGACAGTTTGAAAATGAGTCGAGTGAGTGCGCGTTGGGTTCCACGGCTGCTGACAGAAGATGAGATGAGCAAAAGAGTACGGGAATCATGCCGATTCTTAGCTCGGTACTAAAAGGAAGGAATCCGTTTTCTTGAGAAGATAGTCACTTGCGATGAAACCTGACTGTTTTATTACGACCCTGAGACAAAACAGTAAAGTAGTCAATGGAAGACTACCGGTTCCCCGCCTCCGAAGAAGGCACGACCATCCTGCTCGATAGGAAAGTATATGTCCATTGTCTTCTTTGATGTGCAAGGTGTTATCCTACTCCATGCAGTTCCGCAGAGCCAATCTGTGACGGATGCTTCCTACTCGAAGGTAAAGTGATATATAACAAAATTCATTTTTATCAATATTTAGGACTGCATTAATCTGCATTAAACAATGTTTTAAAAAGTTTATGATTAAAATATGGGATTGAATAAGTGTTAGTTTTAATTATAATATTTGATGAAGTACGCAATACGCGACAAATGTTATAAGCCTCAGTTATGTTCTCCATTTAAGGTTTTGAGGTGTGACTTGTAGAGGGCGATGGCATTTAAGAGACCACAGGCGTTGCATGATGGGTGGATTCTTCACCAGGAAAATGCATCAGCGCATAGATCGGAGGAGGCACAGACTACCGCGACAATCCAGCTTGAAGCGGAGATCCTTCCCCACCCCCCTTATTCGCCAGACCTACCACCATGCGATTTTGCCCTATTTCCGAAACTTAAATGTGAACTAAAGGTAAACGCTTCAATGACTTTCAGGCGCTACAGAGTGAAGCTCAGACACGCCTGTATTCTTACAAGTCAGAGTGGTTCAGTGACATTTACCGGCAGTGGGTAGCGAGACATCGACGTTGTATTGCGGCGAACGGCTCTTACTTTGATAAGTTATGACGTTGACGTCAGATTTTGACGTTTGAACTGATACTGACCTCATGTTAATGAAAAAGCTGTAGTTTCCTTTATATTTTATGTATCAGTTTGAAGTTTTATATATCATTTACAGCTGAAATAGATTTTATAGCGAGCTGACGTTCGTTGAAAAATATTAAAATGTGTTTATTGTATTAAGCAATTCCACGAACTTTTGGCTATACCCTCGTATTAAGAAACTCGGAAAGTATGTGAATGGTTTGGACCGGCTTCCTCAGCCGCTAAAGAGGATATGATTATGACATACTTTTTTTAAATCTTTCGAACATGAGTTTTTGAGTTAATATAAGCGAAGCGTTAAGGGTTTTAAAAATGCATCTTTTACTTGGATTTTATAGATTGTTATTACGAAATAAAGTATTGCGTATCAAACGAAGTGTTAAAACTAAGCTATTGATGGCTGAAACCCTTCAATAAATGTTGATATGTGCTAACATATAGTCTTTGAAGTCCAATATTTGGAAATGCGTTACTAACCCGATTCAACAAAAGGCTATTGCACAATCAGTTAATTGACATAATCACGTGATAAACCAATATCTTCCATTAAGGTTAAAATATTCAACACCTTAGTATGACTCCCTGTGGGCGAGTGGATAAGCGATCCGTTTTTTATTCTATGTGTTATTTGCACCCATATGTGCTTGCTCCCAACTTGAACAAGATTATTTTTTTAATAGTTCAATCGTTTTTTAAAAATGCAATTGAAGTATAAAAGAAAATCAACCTGGTTACTATTATTTCTGAAATTTCAGTACCAAGGAGTAAAATAAATATGCATGTAAGTGTTTTCAGATGCATTACGAGAAAAAATATGTTTGGTGCCAAAACATGAGAGTCTCTTTAAACGGAAAAGTTTTGGCAGTTTGTCAGTCAGTCAGATGGTGATAAATATAATGCATAGCATCATTGCTCTGGAGTACGAGAACGTTGTATACAGAGTATGATTTTTACTGAACATGCGTCTGTATATGTTGATGTCATAACAGGTTTAAACTGTTTAAAGGAACTATAACAATATGAAACAACAAATCTGATTACAGATATCAGTGGCAGATCCAGGAATTGACTTAAGAAGGGGTACGTGAAATTCATGGGCTTAATCTTTCCACATCCGTCCCTCCCTCAGAACAGTCCCGCTGGGACCGATCCCCCCCCCCCCCTGAATCTGCAATTGAGTACATGCATTAAAACCGTCTCCGTAGCCGATTGGTTAAGGCGTTCTATACCCTTCATTCAATTGACTTAATACTTCACACAATTGTTCAGGACCATCAGCCAATGAGGTTACATAACTCCATATCCTTAATACAAGTTATGGCCCCTGATTGACTTAGGTTAAAGTTTTAGGCAAGTAAAATTTCAGGGGAAGTTGGAATTTAATAAAAAACTTCCATGGGTCACAATGAACCCAATGAACAATGTTCTTTAATCATGAGCTAACTATTCAAGTGTTAACAGACACATTCGTATTCAGACGAAGCTTGTATTGTTTTTACAAGCACAGAACTTGTATTTAGCATTTACAGTTTCTATATAATTCAACTGAAAGTACTATTTAACCATAATATATCAAATATTAAGTCACCAATCACTAGCGGATTGAGAAGGGGGTGCAGTTGGCGTGCGCTCCCTCTAAAATCGTCCAAGTTTACTTTTTGTGTCAATATATGAGAAGAAAATAATAAAATATACACATAATGCATCATTTCCGACTACAAATTGTTAAAAATTTCTTGATTGAGTAACACTCAATCCTCCTGCAAACGCACCTAAGTAACGCCCCCTTCTAACGAGAATTCCTGGATCCGCCACTGGTCATTATATATTTTGTTTATCAAACGGTACAGAGACCAAGTGACTGAATCTGACTTGCATTTAATGAATGAGATGGTCTGTAAAAGATTTCTGATGAATATCCTATGAAATTTGCAGTCCTCCCGTTCGACTGGTTATTGTTTGTGGATTTATTATACACAATTATAAAAAATACTATTACCAAGTTGTCTCTTAAGGTTACGGGAGCCTATACTGTCAAAAGTTAAATATATATACTTTGTTAATTTGTCCCCCTAATGCCATAAAATATGGATGGTCCCCTTAATGCCTCAAAAATAATATTATATATACACTGGTCTCCATAAACCCTTCGACATATATACCGGTCCCCTTAAAACCTGCAACATACTTACAAATTATTAAGGAGACCGCAAATTACGTATATTTTTTGTTAATTAATTTAAGAAGCCTAAATTTTGTACTCATAATAAATGATCATTTTAATACTAAATTATTAACAAAAAAGCAAAATAAAGTATAAAACAAAAAATATACAAATTGTCTCCTTAATGCCATAAAAAATATACGGTCTCCTTAATGCCCTAAGTAGATATATATATATATATATATATATATATATATATATATATATATATATATATATATATATATATATATATATATATATATATATATATATATATATATCTCACAGGTTATTCACATCTACTGATCTCCAATAGTTCACATTTATTGTTCGCATATTGTTAACATTTATTGGTTCATAGTTTGCGAATGGTTCACATGTACTATTCGCAAATTGTTTACATGTACTGTTCGCAAATTGTTTACATTTAATATTCGCGAATTGTTAACATTTAATATTCGCAAGTTGTTACCATTTAATATTCGCGAATTGTTAGCATTTAATATTCGCAAGTTGTTAACATTTAATGATCTCCATTTGTACAATTTGTTCACAATTTGTTAGCAATTTGAGTTCGCAGATAATCTAATTTGCATGTGAAAAGTGAACATTCTGTGGACATTGTGCGAATGAATTCTTAGAAGAAGATACATGTTCGCAGATAGTTCGCAAAATATTTACATATTATTCACAATAACTGTTCACATTTAATGCATTTTTTCTGTAAGGGAAGTTCTATTTGCAATAAGAATAAAATTGAAAGATACCGTGATGGTTACGCGATTTATATACATGTATATGATATTAGGGACATATACTTGATCGCCAGAATATAAATATAGGTTATTTTACATTGTTATGTACCATACGGATATATATTTGGACAAGTACACAGCTTGGAAAGTCATATTGGACGGGCCGCTACCGTAATAATAATTATGGAAGTTATAATAATAATCACAGGGGCAGGTTGCGTTGTTCTGACAAACAACGTCCGTATTTTTGTTGTTGTTTTTTCTTCATTTTTTTTATCAATTTCAAGTAAGAATATGATGTGGTAACTGTAACTTGTAATAATTGGCCAAAAAAAATTATTTGTAAATTTTTATTTTATTATCTTTGTAAAGGGTGACGACTTGACCCTGAATTTCCATATATTTGCCGACATGACCCTGTTTAAGAAGCCATAACTTTATCAAATCTTAACCAAACTCTACATTTTTGGACTTTCCTTGTAGAGTTAGTGTCAATCTTTAAGAAAATGTACAGTTTTTTCGAAAACAAATGCAATTTCAAACCCGAATTTCCTAAAACATGTTACTCGACGAACCAACTACCCGCTAATTTCACCGAAATTTTCCAGACTAAAATGCATTATCCCGCTATTGCATTATCAATTCAACACGTGTGCCCAAGAGAAACAATATATCTATCACGATACAGGTGAAATGGAAGTCATATATCGTCCGCTTAATACACATCTATCTACAAAATATGAACAATGCACTTATTTTATGTTATTTATTAACAGTTAAGATATGTGTTGCTTTTTATATCAGAAAGTTATTATTAAATGTGTTACAAAGCTTTCACGAATGAAGAAGCTACTGTTATTTGACGGATAAAACTCACTATTTCACAGAAAAAACATCATAGATTTATACATAATATTTCTGTTATTTTGTGTTAAAAATGAATCAAAAGTTAATGCCTTGTTAAGTTTTGCTTATGAAGAATCAAGGAGGCCTTTCCCCAAAACAATTGCCTATCACTGTGGATTGCACCTGAAAAATGCAAACATGAAAATTTTTACAATGGCAAGTTTACACTGAATTTAATGAAGTTTTCTTACTGAGCTTTACATGTCGTTAAATGTGAAAAATAAGACAGTATGTTCCTTATAATAAATGACATCATCATTTTCATTCAGGTTCTTCCTAGGAAATTGAATCCTTAGGCAGTTTTAATGTGGTTCCCATAGTAATAATATAGAACCTATTTTAATCAAGCTATTATAAGTCAAGAAAAACTTCATGGTCAAAATTATCGTAAGTTAGAAAAACAGAACAGCACATATATTTCCATCGAGTGTTCTCTGAAACAAATGGCTTGGAAGAATAAGTATAGAGTGTAAACATCACTGCCAGCTTTCATTAACAGGTTTCAAATCCTTTTTATTAATGTAGAAATGTTCCTATATGAAACATTCGGACATGTAGAGCAGTATATTGCGAAACTTTTATATACATTATCAATAAAAATAATACGTTGTGAACAAATAATACTAACAAGCAATACGATTTATGCAATACGTTAATAATGTAAATGCATTGATCACAACATTATTATTTTAAGTTAATAAACATGATGCACAATATATGAACTTGTTTCTTATCTATATGTACTACACAAATACACATACATAATAACATATTAAACACAGTCAATTTTGTAAGTTATATTATCAATAACTATTTATAACTTACCTTGTGTGTCTCAAGGCAAAAACATGACTCTTTGTGAAAGGATGCAACGCACGTTTCACAATGGTGTACTCGGGGTACACCCGAGGCTCAATCTAAGATGTAGTGACACCAGCTGTCCATATAGTACCTGCAATAATTCAATATATAAACATAACATGTATTTCAAGTGTCCATCGTATTTTACTACGATTAAACTTTGAAAAGACATAAATATGAACGGCATAATCTAAAGAGCAGAACAGCAGAGACATCAACAATTATTGGACTGTGGAAACACCTAAAATACATGGAACTTGTTGGCAGTGATAACTTGAACATTAAGAATGAAATTCATTTATTTAACAACATACGTAAATAATGATTAAATTATTAATGTAATCATGTTGGCCCTGTCTAGTTGTCTACTCACTACTCTAATGATTAATAATTGCAGCAAACAGTTTGTTTTTAAACGATATTTTCCATCATTTACGCAATTATCTCCCTTCAAGCGCAGTCTTCCACCACGTACGACAATATCTGGATTTCAGCTATGTGTATCTTTAAATATATCTGTCTTACACGGAAGTATGCAATATTTAATTAAAGTCCCATAAAATACGTTGTATTCAAAGATACCAAATAAAAAAATCATCAATTAAAAGAAGATTTAAACATTTTGAAGAGCGTGACGTGATTTTGTTTATTATCAAATAATTTGTTTGGTCGCGGTTATTATTGTACGGCCTTGGAATAAACCCTGTGGTTGTGTTTATTTTCAATGCATTTTTTAAAAGTACTGGCTTTATTATGCAACAATAAGACAGATTTACATAAGACATGACGTAACTAACATATTATTGATCGCATTATGTTATTGCGTTTATGCTTTATGAACGCACTACGGCACGCGAGCAAATTCCATGATTTCAAATTCTAGGGCTTCTTGGACATTTGCTCGCTTGTTCTACTGCGTTTATACAATATATATATACGCAAGACATAAATGCAATCCATTCTTATATTTACATTTTAAAATAAATATTCATTGTGATTAAACAATAGCAGTATATTCTACATCTGAGTATTTGTTTTTTAAAGAAGTGTAACACACAAGATGCGTTTGTATTAAAGAACAGCTGATTTTGTACACTTTTGGGTAAATGACGTCGAGCTTATCCTTTAGGTGCGTAATAATGAAATCAACATTGATGTTACAATACCTTGCGTGTTATTCAATATAAACGTCAAGTTTTATCTACACAAAGGACTAGGCAAATGTAAATAATTAAAATAATAAACCAAAGAAAAAATCAATGATGTCACAATATCTTGAATAAATGACTAGGCGAATGCAAATATTTTAAAATAATATACCGAAGAACACGTTAAGAATTTGGTTTCTTGTAATTTATCTAATGAGATAGGAAGATACAACTACAAACTGGCACTGTATTGAAGGGAGTTTAAAGGTTACATAGGAAAAGTAGAGTACAAACATTTAAAATATATTTAACTTAAGATAGACAAACATGTAAACACACATATACTAAATATTAAAATTCGACTTGTTGCACTTTATAGTAGGAGTATGATTTTCAATGTGGTTGTTTAAAATAGGCTAAGTCCGACTCTTTCAGAATTCAAAACGGCGTCATGGCATACAATAGCCAAATAAAATAATACAGTTATATTCCTTAACATTATATAGACATTCCTATTTGTAAATGCTGGTTTATAAGTTAATTTACTAAAGTTAATAAGAATAAATGTTTATTGTTTTTTTCACTTGTATTAAAACTAAAAATGCACAAACATGACCAATAGATAAAGATGAAAAGAAGCCCTTTGTCTTAATATAATAGTCCATTTAAATGGTTTTACATTATAATTACTTGCGTATCTAATAAACTATTTTTTACATAAGTTTATCCATATAGCACTTTTTTTGAAATTGAAGTGCGCTAGAATGGCACAAGATGTCAGGTTCGGTCTAAGCAGTGCTGTACTCTACAGTTATTGAGGACTACAGAATACGAAGACTACAGCAACTACTATACAGTGATAGAGGACGGCATAAGACGATGACCATAACAGCTACTTTATAATGTTAGGGGACGACAGAAGGCGGAGACTACATCAGCTACTCTACAGTGATAGGGACTGCAGAAAGCCGAGACTACATCAACTACTCTACAGTGATAGAGGACTGCAGAGGGCGGAGACTACATCAACTACTCTGCAGTGATAAAGAACTGCAGAAGACGGAGACTACATCATCTACTCTACAGTGATAGAGGACTGCAGAAAGCGGTGACTACAACAGCTACTCTACAGTGATAGAGGACTGCAGAAAGCGGAGACTACATCAGCTACTCTTCAGTGATAGAGGACCGCAGAGGTCGGAGACTACATCAGCTACTCTACAGTGATAGAGGACTGCAGAAAGCGGTGACTACAACAGCTACTCTTCAGTGATAGAGGACTGCAAAATGCGGAGACTACATCAGCTACACTTCAGTGATAGAGGACCGCAGAGGTCGGAGACTACATCAGCTACTCTACAGTGATAAACGACTGCAGAAAGTGGAGACTACAACATCTACTCTACAGTGATAGAGGACTACAGAAAGTGGAGACTACAACAACTACTCTACAGTGATAGAGGACTGCAGAAGGCGGAGACTACAACAACTACTCTACAGTGATAGAGGACTACAGAAAGCGGAGACTACAACAACTACTCTACAGTGATAGAGGACTACAGAAGGCGGAGACTACAACAACTACTCTACAGTGATAGAGGACTACAGAAGGCGGAGACTACAGCAACTACTCTACAGTGATAGAGGACGACAGAAGGCGGAGACTACAACAACTACTCTACAGTGATAGAGGACTTCAGAAGGCGGAGACTACAACAACTACTCTACAGTGATAAAGGACTGCAGAAGACGGAGATTACATCATCTACTCTACAGTGATAGAGGACTGCAGAAAGCGGTGACTACAACAGCTACTCTTCAGTGATAGAGGACTGCAAAATGCGGAGACTACATCAGCTACTCTTCAGTGATAGAGGACCGCAGAGGTCGGAGACTACATCAGCTACTCTACAGTGATAAAGGACTGCAGAAAGTGGAGACTACAACATCTACTCTTCAGTGATAGAGAACAGAATATGCGGAGACTACAACAACTACTATTCAGTGATAGAGGACTACAGAAGTCGGGGACTACAACTGCTACTTTGCAGTGACAGGGGAATACATAAGGAAGGGCCTTCAGCTACTCAACAATGATAGAGGACAACATAATGCGGAGACTACAACAGATATTCTTCAGTGATAGTGGAATGCAGAAAGCGTAGACTACAACAGCTACTCTACAGTGACAGAGGACAACATAATGCGTAGACTACATCAGCTACTCTACAGTGATAGAGGACAACATAATACGTAGACTACAACAGCTACTCTACAGTGACAGAAGAAAACATAATGCGTATACTACATCAGCTACTCTTCAGTGAGAGAGGACAACATAATGCGGAGACTACATCAGCTATTCTACAGTTAGAGAGGACAACAGAATGCGGAGACTAAACAGATACTCTACAGTGACAGAAGACAACATTATGCGGAAACTACATCAGGTACTATACAGTGATAGAGGACAACATAATGCGGAAACTACATCAGGTACTACACAGTGATAGAGGACAACATAATGCGGAGACTACATCAGCTATTCTACTGTGAGAGAGGACAACATAATGCGGAGACAACAACAGCTACTCTACAGTGACAGAAGACAACGTAATGCGGAAACTACATCAGGTACTATACAGTGAGAGAGGACAACATAATGCGGAGACTACATCAGCTATTCTACTGTGAGAGAGGACAACATAATGCGGAGACAACAACAGCTACTCTACAGTGACAGAAGACTACGTAATGCGGAAACTACATCAGGTACTATACAGTGAGAGAGGACAACATAATGCGGAGACTACATCAGCTATTCTACAGTGAGAGAGGACAACATAATGCGGAGACTACATCAGCTACTCTACAGTGATAGAGGACAACATAATACGTAGACTACAACAGCTACTCTACAGTGACAGAAGACAACATAATGCGGAAACTACATCAGGTACTATACAGTTATAGAGGACAACATAATGCGGAGATTACACGCCTACTCTACAGTGATAGAGGACATCATAATACGAAGACTACAACAGCTACTCTACAGTGATAGAGGACAACACAATAAGGAGACTACAGCAGCTACTCTTCAGTGATAGAGGGCAATTTAATGCGGAGACTACAACAGCTACTCTACAGTAATAGAGGACATCATAATACGAAGACTACAATAGCTACTCTACAGTGAGAGAGGACAACATAATGCGGAGACTACACCAGCTACTCTACAGTGATAGAGGACAACATAATGCAGAGACTACTTCAGCTACTATACAGTGATAGACTACAACAACTACTCTTCAGTGGTATAGGACTGCAGAAGGCGAAGACTACAACAACTACTCTACAGTGATAGAGGACTGCAGAAGGCCGAGACTACATCAGCTACTCTACAGTGATAGAGGACAACAGAAGGCGGAGACTACAACAACTACTCTACAGTGATAGAGGACTACAGAAGGAGGATACTACAACAACTACTCTACAGTGATAGAGGACTACAGAAGGCGGAGACTACAACAACTACTCTACAGTGATAGAGGACTACAGAAAGCGGAGACTACAACAACTACTCTACAGTGATAGAGGACTACAGAAGACGGAGACTACAACAACTACTCCACAGTGATAGAGGACTACAGAAGGCGAAGACTACAACAACTACTCTACAGTGATAGAGCACGACAGAAGGCGGAGACTACAACAACTACTCTACAGTGATAGAGGACTTCAGAAGGCGGAGACTACAACAACTACTCTACAGTGATAGACTACAACAACTACTCTACAGTGATAGAGGACTACAGAAGGCGGAGACTACAACAGCTACTCTACAGTGATAGAGGACTGCAGAAGGCGGAGACTACATCAACTACTCTGCAGTGATATAGGACTGCAGAAGGCGGAGACTACAACAACTACTCTTCAGTGATAGAGGACTACAGAAGGCGGAGACTACAACAGCTACTCTTCATTGATATAGGACTACAGAAGGCGGAGACTACAACAGCTACTCTACAGTGATAGAGGACTACAGACGGCGGAGACTACAACAACTACTCTACAGTGATAGAGGACTACAGAAGGCGGAGACTACAACAACTACTCTACAGTGATAGAGGACTACAGAAGGCGGAGACTACAACAACTACTCTACAGTGATAGAGGACTACAGAAGGCGGAGACTACAACAACTACTCTACAGTGATAGAGGAGTACAGAAGGCGGAGACTACACCAACTACTCTACAGTGATAGAGGACTGCAGAAGGCGGAGGCTACAACAGCTACTCTACAGTGATAGAGGACTGCAGAAGGCGGAGACTACAACAACAACTCTACAGTGATAGAGGACTTCAGAAGGCGGAGACTACAACAACTACTCTACAGTGATAGAGGACTGCAGAATGCGAAGACTACAACAACTACTCTACAGTGATAGAGGACTGCAGAAGGCGGAGACTACAACAACTACTCTACAGGGATAGAGGACTGCAGACGGCGGAGACTACATCAACTACTCTACAGTGATAGAGGACTGCAGAAGGCGGAGACTACAACAACTACTCTACAGTGATATAGGACTACAGAAGGCGGAGACTACATCAGCTACTCTACAGTGATAGAGGACTACAGAAGGCGGAGACTACAACAACTACTCTACAGTGATAGAGGAGTACAGAAGGCGGAGACTACAACAACTACTCTTCAGTGATAGAGGACTACAGACGGCGGAGACTACAACAACTACTCTACAGTGATAGAGGACTACAGAAAGCGGAGACTTCAACAACTACTCTACAGTGATAGAGGACTGCAGAAGGCGGAGACTACAACAGCTACTCTACAGTGATAGAGGACTGCAGAAGGCGGAGACTACAACAACTACTCTACAGTGATAGATGACTACAGAAGGCGGAGACTACAACAACTACTCTACTCGGTAACAGACAACAATAAAATGTTTGTATGGAGCAGTCAACACTTTATGAGCTGTGTCTATGGAGTTCCTCGCAGCGGTTACGTCCCATGTTGAAAATGGTTTAAAAGGCCCATTTACAAACACAATGAAATATAAATAAATAAATTTAACATGCTGACATAAATGTTTGAATGCCTAAGTTTGGAGCCTTGATTAACCGGACATGAACCGATCGAATATGGCCATATGTTTTAAGTTTTACATAACTGATAATAGGTCATATTAAAGAAAAAAATCCTACTATCTTCGAGTGTACGCGCTAAAGTATATGGCTTTTGAAACCTTTTTCAGGTCATTTCTCTCTGTACAACCAACAAAATAGTTTAATAATTAATAGTTTAGTATGCATAAAATAAGAAATGTAATATAAGTAATTGATAATAACCTAGAAAAAACAAGCACAAAAACGAAGTACATTTTGAACGGTCCAAACGATGGAAACAATACATATACGTGATAACGAAACTTTAACATCACAAAGATCACCTCCGTATAAACAAAAAAGCCATCCTCTGAAAGTTTCGCTTATTTTACAGACGACACAAACAACCAAATGTGGGAAGATAAAGATTCTGCGAAAACAAAACTATGCACTTAGTCAGCGGTGAATCCGTTTCAGGACTCCCTACGAAGCAAGAATTTCACAGCCGTATTTGAAAATCTTCTATGAGATGATTTAAATCATTTTATTTACATTTTAATTTTAATTTTGAAGCAAGGAATAAACATAAAACAATGCATCGAAGTCAGTGTCAAAGGGACTACAGACAGGGTAAATCAGCCGCGGAGCATAAGTAGCTCATCTCAGACGATGGTCTACAGAGGATGTATGGTTTTGTTATTAAACAAGATTAAAAGCTATGTAAAACAGCTTTGTCAATATTGAGATTCTGAATAGCATTTTGACAGTTTAAAGGAGTCTTCCATAGTGCTAAATTTAAGTAGCTTTGATGAACCCTCATTAAAGGGAGTATCGCAAACATCCATTATGACACGTTTTGTGATAATAAGGAGTTGACAAAACATATATGTGTTTCGTGTTAAAATGCCTAAGACTGAACTATATAACAAAAGCTTGGGAGTTATTGATGTTTGTTTTTTTAAATAATGAAGATATTCTATAAAATATTGAAAACTAGCTGAGTTGGTCTTTCAAACAACTTTAGCACTTTTGAGTTTTTAGACCGCATTTAATATACCAGGATCTTACACTCAAGTTTGTTACGTTGATTTTAGGTGGTCCCTAATAAAGCTTTTTGACAATGTTCTGCAACGTTTCTATAAACGAGGTGGCTATTCTTACAAAAAATTATGAGTATGTATGCAATGTGCTGTTTGTGGAGTTTTGTGCTGTTCTTTGATCTATGTTTTTTGTTGGTGATTTTTTGTTTTTTATGTTCGATGTCTTTGGCGTTTACCTATTGTCATTAAAACGGGTTTATGTTAAACTTTTTTTTCTACTGAGCTTGTTTCTGTAGCTTTTCGCATAATTACTGATATTTACAGCAGTTTTGTGAGTGCCGTGTGGAAGCTGTAAAAAGTCGCCCCGCACATACATTAAATGTTGTCATAATTTACAGTTTTACAAAGACTGAGAACGGTAGTCTTTAGTTTACATAATCTTAGCCATGTTGAAGACCTTTTTTATACCAAGGTTGTAGTACATTTTTCTAATCACTCAGTGTTGATTTCATTCATACAATTTATATTACTGAATTATTAATCACTTATGAGTTTTTAGACCGCATTTAATATGCCAGGATCTAACATCCAAGTTTGTTATGTTGATTTAAGGTGGTCCCTAATATAGCTTTTTGGCAATGTTCTGCAACCTTTCTATAAACGAGGTGGCAATACTTAGAAAAAATATGAGTGTGTATGCAATGTGCTGTTTGTGGAGTTTTGTGCTGTTCTTAGATCTATGTTTCTTGTTTGTGATATTTTGTTTTTATGTTTTATATCTTTGGCGTTTACCCAGTGCCATTAAACCGGATTAATGTTTAAACATTTTGCTACTGCGCTTGTTTCTGTAGTTTTTCGCATAAATAGTGTCAGATAAAAATACATGTCGAAATATCAATCGAGCAACACAGGTCCTGTCATGTTTTGAAATGTTTCTTTAAACTGGGTTTAATTTCGAATTGTGTGCAGATAAAATAATAAGCTTTATAAAAACCTAATTGCTATGCGGCCACGGATTCTACACTCAAAAGCGCCAAACTACAAGGTATTTTATCTACACACAACTCATGTTTTTCATTTTTATTGTTCTGATCATTTAATTCAAATGAGTTATACATAATCATGCATTTTTGATTTTGCATTAACTTATATTGTCCCCCTTTAACGTTATGTCATTTCTAACACAAATAAAATTTCATTCGTTGCTACTTATTTTATCTGTAAAGCTATTTTAAACTTGATCCTCGATTGTGTACATGCATTTTCCACGTCTTTCTAAACTTCAAAAAATGTTTATCGCAGTTTCAAGTGTCTTAAATATTAATTTAAGGGCAAGTGGAAAAGGAAAGATAGAAATGTCAGTGAATGATCTACTTATTAACATTATCTTCACGAAATGCTACCTATGTGGTTGGGCTGTGAATTTCTGTCCGTTTAAATAGCTGGTAAAATCCGAGGACGATAACTTGTATGCTAGGTTTTGATATACATGTATTATTGGGGCAGTTTCAAACGTCTCATTAAGGTCAAGCGAAAAAGGAAAGATAGAAGAAATGACTGGTAAAATTTATCCAATTAAGTGCTACCTGTGTGGGCTGTCAAGTTTTGTCTGCATAAATCACTGGTGAACATCGAATGTCGATAACTTGTTTTTTTGCTTTATATTGTGCTCGACCGTCGTGACGAAATCAACACTTATAAACTGTATTAAACTCTCAGAAACAAAATGAGATAAATGAGACTTAAATTTCGGGCGAACTTAGGTATAAGTATATAAAAAGAACCAGAGAATGGTAGATATGAAGGCATAAAGAGATCTTGATTCCGTCTAATTTTACATTTAGCATACTCGGTGTGTAGATACATCTTCTGCCATGAATGCCGCACGCACAGCACATACAGTGTTGTTTGCTTCAAGTATCCATTCGATTGTTGCTTGCTGCATAACAATACCAATCATGGTGACCGGAGCACAATTTATTACTTATTTACCCTTAAACATTTTTCTAGGTTTCATATCAATTTACATGAACCGTTATATGTAAGTAAAATTTTAATATTCAATGGCTTTTACGGTTTTAATAAAGGGTATGATACAAAAATGGGTTTGTACAAAAGTTATTGAAATGAAACAAAATCCTGACGCCGGCGCGGACATCGCTCGACCAAGCAATCCATGTCTGCAATGCTTCGCAATTGATAAAAAAACAGTGTTTAACTGTCTGCAATGATTCGCAATTGGTAACGAAAACAGTTTATAATTATTTCAACAACCCAGAAAGTTGTCTTTTATATTTACATGGCTATATTTATAAATACAAGACAGTTCATGTGAAGATAAAATGATAAGTGTTTATTTCATCAACATGGTTTCAATTATAAACAATTTCAACATTTAACATAACGTCCGCTTAAATATTATATTCATAATAGTAAATTGACAAAACGTAACATGCATTGTGCACATTACACAAAACATATACCGGGAAGCATAATTTCATTATATATATACATAGCGGTTTTATTTCCGGTATGCATTAGTTTTATTTATATAATATATATAATATTTAGATATTTAATAATTATCGAAATAAAATAAGAGGTAAAATAACAAAAATAGTTAGTAATAACATTATCAGAACAAAAAAACTCGCTGTAATTTTATCTTTCTGAGCTCCTCGGCCATTTTTATCGAAAACAACGTCGGATGTATTTGGACGGTTTACATACTCAAAAAGCGGTACGTTTTAGTCCGCTGCAAGTTGATCGCGTAGAAATTTTATTTAGCATTAAACTTTATGACTTATCTCTTGGGAATCTTAATTATGTTTGAAATAATACATTTCACTGGCAATCAATTTAAACTTAGATCAATGAATAAAAGTTTAAAACACTACATTTAATTTATGATATAATTCAACAATTTACAAACTACTTCAACTGATGTACCGGCATACATCAGAGGTTGTTCTCGATTAAAATGGCCGAGGAGCTCCGAATGTAATTGTATCAGTGAACTTGATCAGCAAAATAGCTAACTGAAAACAACCTTCAGTGGGTCATATCTCCTAAAACTAGAACTCCGCGAGTCGGATATGTCCCCTGACGAATTATTTACTGTCGACATTGTAACTGTTAGTTTAGCATTGTATTCATTTATAGACAATGGTGTTGCCATTTAACTTTCAAGTGTAGGTGGCATTTGAACTGAAGGTTACAGCTTAAAGCCGGATAAAATTTAACAACGAAAATTAACAAAGGGCAATAACTCTGAAAATATGGAAGCAAGAGTAACAGTTCTTGTGCTCTGCAGTTGCCCTCAATGAGATCTATCTACCTATTAAGTTTCAGGTTGATACCTATTATATTTTACGACATATGCCCCTGACAAAATTTAAGCTTGCAAATTAACAAATGCCAATAACTCTTAACATATAGATGCAAGAGTTACGGTTCTTGTGCACTGGACTTGCCCTCCATGCGATCTATTAACATATGAAGTTTCAAGTTGATAACTCTTATATTCTACAAGATATGCCCCGGACAAAACTTTAAGCAGGAAATTAACAAGGGGCAATTACACTGAAAATATGGAAGCAAGAGCAACAGTTCTTGTGCTATGCACTTGCCCTCAATGAGATCTATCTACCTATTAAGTGTCAGGTTGATACCTATTATAGTTTACGATATATGCCCCTGACAAAATTTAAGCTTGAAAATTAACAAAGGCCAATAACTCTAAACATATAGATGCAAGAGTTACAGGTCTTGTGCACTGCACTTGCTCTCCATGAGATCTATCTACATATAAAGTTTCAAGTTGATAACTCTTATATTCTACAAGATATGCCCCTGACAAAACTATAAGCACGGAAATAAACAAGGGGCAATTTCTCTGAAAATATGGAAGCAAGAGTAACAGTTCTTATGCTATGCAATTGTTCTCAATGAGATCTATCTACGTATGAATTTTCAAGTTGATGCCACTAATAGTTTGCGAGATATGCCCCGGACAAGTGAAAATGGGACGCGACCGCCACTGCCACGTCGCCACCGCCGACAAAAGTAAACCCTATGCCTAGTCAGGCGACACAATAAAAGGAAAGACACCGCTTGTAACTTTTTATTTTCATCTTTTCTTAGAAAAACAAAGAAATCACAAAGCTACAATGAAATGCAAGTAAAAATACATTGGTGTCTTTAACGTTAATTCATAATGAGATTCGACTAATGTGGTTAAGACATACCTTTGTAGAATACGCAATACCAATAATTATACATTAATATTTCTGTGAGGTTGGCCAAATCCCAGTGAATTGCCGTTAAATTTCTTATGAGGCAAACATGAAGACGAATAAAACCCAATGACTATTGTCAGGGTTTCTTTTTGGTCATCTAAGTAAACTTGATCATATGGTCTTACTGGTAAGGGTAGGACCGAGGGCTCAGCTAGGTGAGCTGTACATACCGGTTGTTGTATTTCACAGAAAACTGTTCCAATTTACTGAAATTAAATACAAAGACAGCAGAACAAAGGTGCTCCATGAACGCTTATATCGCCAACAACTTTTGAACCAGTAAAGTGTTATCCTGTCCTTACATATTCTGACCAAATCTAGTGATGATTTGGAAAAAGTGTGAAGAATAATTGATAGGACAAGACCATTTTAAGTTCATTAACAAATCTATAACTAAGGGCGTTAACTCTGGGTGACAAAGGCCATATGGCCGGTTATCTTGATAAGACAGTATGCCAACACACTTTCTGAGAAAAAAATAATAATGAATGGACAAAAGCTTCTTAAGTAATTCAGCGGACAACATACTGGTGGCGCCCCCCCCCCCCAAAAAAAAACCGCCCGAAAGAGTAGGGAAACTAAAATAATTCCAAGCATTCCTAGTGTATGCTTGTGTTTCTGTAAGTAACAATTCGTAGAGAACACAAAATAACATACATCACAGCTGTATGGCTTCTCTATGGTTGTATAATACTACAGTAAGACGAACTAATAACGCTGACGATTTGTTTAATGTTGACCACGTACTAAACCCAAATCTTTGTGGTACCATTTACCTATAAATGCAGTTTTGGCTTCTAGAAGGATTTTGTTAAGTTAACTGGTATACTTACTTATTGAAATTCGCAAACAATTATCAGATTTCATGTTACTGCCAAAAACTGGAAAGCATTTATATATTACTGGTTCCACGAACCGTAACTAGTTTTACATTGAAATACATGTTGTAGTTACTAATTTAGTGGAATTAACAAACCCTTTTACTGCCTGAATCTAGAATACATGTAAATATAACTGACTTTATTGGTTCCACAATTCTTATCTAGTTTAAAAGTTTTTAAATTACTTATTCAGTGGAATTCCCAAAGCATACCAAGATTACATGTTAGTCTTGAACAGTAATAAAAGGTAGCATGTATTTATAATTATATCGTCTAATAATAAAGTTAAATTGACAGGACGTTTCAGAATTATGGTTTATGCATTCTAAAGGATCTTGTTGATTTTTATGTTTTCTTACGGCAGTAATATGCCAGCAAATTTCTCTCCGATGTGTGTATCCTTAAATAAAGAACAGAAGAGAACATTTATTTCCAAGAAGGTCATAGACCCATTTGGTAAACATGTATGTATACAATGGCGGCAAAATCAGCAATAACACAGTCAACACAATTGCAAAAAGAATTATATATTTAAATTATAGTAATGAATACATTACTATGGTGATATAGATAGCCTTAGGTGCACTAATAGTTTACACTTAATCTCTGTCTTCGTAAGAGTTCTTCATTCAGTTACTGTGTAATTCTTAACAAACAAATAAATGACAATTACAACAAACCTATACAAATTCCATGGAATATAACGTAGTGTTTCTTAATCAAAATGCTTTAAAAATATACACACTAACATTTTTCAAAATAAAATAATTAACTCTGAGTTCAGTTTACAATGTGCACTCTAAAACAAAATGGTACCGTCTTCTATTGAATTACAAATGGTACATTGACGTTCGGTTAATGGTTTTGATTGCGGTCTATTCCATCTACCTGTTACAATGCTTAATCTGTGAGAGGATAGCCGCAATTTAGACATAGACTAACGACACTCTGTAAGATTCAATATTTCGAGGTAAGGCTGAAGTCTAAAACTTGACACATTGACCTAAAATCTAGCTCTAGTGGATGCATGAAGTCTTCCATGTCAATCCAGAATAATTATCTTACAGTCGGTGTTTTATTAATGACAAAACTAATTAAACATCACCTATTTCTTGATAAAGCAATGCATCAAATAAACCTAAACTATAATGACGGTCTTAAGTAAGTGAACACCAATTCGGTTTGTTTGCATTCCGTTCCACGTCATTTTTAGGCATAATATAAACCTTTTTTATGCACTTATTATTATTATCTGTATACAACAGTTTTAACCAATATTTAATTTTATTTATATATATAATCGTTTAAAAGCTTAATCGTCCTATTAAATTCTTCGAAAATGAAGTCAGTCTGTATGTCTTTTGGACGCCGAGTAGACGTTTGCAGAATTATAGATGAACTCTTTCAACTGCATTACCTTGGACAAAACCCAAAACCACTCCTGTATTATTCAAAATTGGAGCAATAAGTTTGTCGAATATAACAAGTCTATGCTTTACTGATACACAAGTGAACTTATATTGATATTGATTCATTTGAAAAATGCTAATGGCCAGCTATGTAGTTTGGACTACACTTGTAGCAGGAGCATACACCTCACACTTTCATGATTTATCTCATGTATGTTTTCTTATATGTTTTTGTAATTGACCATTCCGAGTGTAAGCAGCAGCACACACCTTGCACTTGTATGGCTTCTCTCCTGTGTGTGTTTTCATGTGTTGTTGTAAATGACCTTTCCGGGAGAAAGCAGTATCACATACCTCACACTGATATGGCTTATCCCCTGTATGTTTGCTTATATGTTGTTGTAAACAACCATTACGAGAGAAAGCGGAAGCGCATATCTTACACTTAAATGGCTTCTCTCCTGTGTGAATTCTTATATGTTTATGTAAATCAGTTTTCTGGGAGAAAGCAGCTTGACACACCTCACACAAGTATGGCTTTTCTCCAGTGTGTATTCTAACATGTCTCCGTAAAGCAGAATTCCGAGGGAAAGCAGCATCACACAACTCACACGAGTATGGCTTCTCTCCAGTGTGTTTCCGTATATGCGATTGTAAATTACCTTTCTGAGAGAATGCAGCATCACACTCATCACACTTGTATGCCTTCTCTCCTGTGTGTATTCTAAGATGTTCCATTAAAACACATTTTAGAGAAAAAGCAGCATCACACATACCACATTTATATGGTTTCTCTACTAAATGTTCTTCCATGTGACGCTTTAAACCAAGTTCCGGGATAAATGAGCCCCACAGACCTTGCGTTTGTATGGCTCCTCTCCTGTGTGCAGTTCCATGTGAATCTGGAAATACAAACATATGTGTAACTCCAATCAACAGTAGTGTTTCAACAAGCCAAATCAATTATTCGGAACGTATACAGTAACTCAATTCCCGTAAATATTATACAGGTTTTCAAATAATCAAATAATCATTAAACTGAAAATGGTTACAGTGAATTGTTTGTATAGAATTAAACAAACTAGTTAAAAGCGGTGTTTTATATATTAACAAGACACCAATGCGGCAATGTCGCATTAAAGCCATGTTTTTTATTTGACGATGCAATTTTGCAAACCTAGGATTTGAGCTAGTGACCTAGTATTTTAACCAAAAAGACCGTGCCAGTGTAAAAGCGTGTGTGCGTGTGTGTGTGTATGTGTGTGTGTGTATGTCAAGTAACCAAATGTCATGAAAATTGGGAAAAAAATCAATATCGTGCAGAAAAAATCTGTAATTTTTGCTTAAATTCTATTATACTTGAATGTGACTAAGATATCTTGGAGAAAAAAAAATGTAAAAGTTCCATGAGATTTGAGATTTTTTTATGACATCGAGAAAATATTTCCTTAGATTTGACCTAGTGACCTACTTTTTGATCTGAGGTGACCCATATTCACAAATGTTTATAACGACATGTAGACAAATATTCTGACCAAGTTTCATAAAGATTTGACAAAAATTAATGAATTTTTATGACCGTGGGATTCTTTCTCCTAAGATTTGAGTTTGAGACCTAGATTTTGACCGGGGATGACCCATATTAAAGAACTTTCAAGATATTATGCAGACAAATATTCTGACCAAGTTTCAGAAAGATTTGACAAAAAATGAATTGATGACGTGGATTTTTTTTTCCTAAGATTTGACCTAGTGACCTAGAATTTAACCCGGGATGACCGATATAAAAACTAAGCAATATATTATGCAGACAAATATTCTGACCAAGTTTCGTCAAAATATGAAAAAAAATGTTGAATTTATGACGTGGAAATATTTTCCCTAAACTTTGACCTAGTGACCTAGATTTTGACTCGGGTAACCCATATTAAAAAAAAATGCAAGATATAATGTAGACAAGCCGTCTGACCACGTTTAACCCAGAATTGTTAACCATTGGAAAACAACTCTTGATTTTATTACATAAAATGAAAACTTTAACGCAGAATTGTTAACCATTGGATAACAACTCTTGATTTTATTACATAAAATGAAAACTGTAGCACAGAATTGTTAATAATGAATGTAAAGAAAAGTCATATACACAGTCATGTGCAATTTACATAAATTCCCATAATTATTGTTTTCATAACTGTAAACATGCTCGAAATGTCATAACAGAGACTTCAAAAATAAGAAAGTAGGTCAAAAAGTTAAGGTCATAGAAACACAGCTTTGATATTTGTTTTCAAAACTGTACGTATTTTATTGTTTTAGCCTTTAAAATAAAAAAGTAGGTTAAAAGATCACAGACAAGGTCATCATAGGACAACAGTGATATTAATTTTCAAAAATGTACACAAAGTTCCAATTTCATTGCTCAAGCTTCAAAAATAAGTAAGTACGCCATAAGGTCACAGTCCAGGTCATCCGAGGAAACCATTGATATTTATTTTAAAAATTCTACAAATGGACCAAAGTTCATTGCTGTAGCTCCAAAAATAAGAAAGTACGTCAAAATGTCATAGTCAAGGTCATCCGAGGACAATATTGATTTTTGTTTACAAAACTCTACACATGGTCCAAATGTCATTGCTGTAGCTTCAAAAATCAGAAAGTAGGTCACAGTCAAGGTCATCAAAGCACAATTGTAATTTGTTTACAGAATTGTGAACATGGTCGCTGTCGCTTCAAAAATAAGACAATAGATTGAAAGGGGTTGGAACGGCTTTGACCCAAGGGCTATAATTTGGTAAACTATATGATGCTAGAAACACGTATTTAAGGGCTGTGCCTAGCGGTTTCAGACAAGAAGATTTTCAAGAATATCGTATTAAAGTCCACAGAAAACCTCAGGGCATGGCCAGTTTTGACCACAGGGGCATAATTTGATGTTCACAAGCAATTGTGTTAAGTACAGACACACGAACGACGGACAGTGCACCATCGAATAAAATTATTAAAGAAATTGCCTTAAACTCTAAGGATATGATAATACTACACAATTTTCAGTTTCAAATAACAGTTTTATTCTTCCATCTTACACGACATAGCTTCCCTTCTCTACATCAAAATTAAATTATTGTGTATATTGGTGCTTTTCAAATAATGAGGCTTTTTCTTTTATATAACTTTTATTTCTTACACTTTTGGAAAGTGTTTGCAAGCACATTATGGGCCAATCAATCTTGTCACAAAAATTGTTGAGTTTCAAATGGATGGCTCAATCAGGAAAAAAGTTGGGTAAGAATATGTTGCTCAATTTGTCCCCTGTGCACCCCAAAAAGTGTGACATTTTACATGAAGACGTTTATTCAAATGTGTTTTATTTTTTGAAACTGAATGATATATAGTAGTTTGTTATTGTTTTTTATGTAACTTAACCCTTTCTCATTTTAAAAAAACATACTGCAATTAAAAAATTATGTATTATCTTACCCAAATTTTAATGTCATATGACGGACTCCCATTCATTTAAAAAGAAGAAAGAATATTCAATTCACATTGAGAACACTACCATTCCATTTAAGCACTATTTATATTAAATTACTATGTTATTTCAATAACTTTAACCTGCCAGTTTTATATAAATAACATTGTTTTATTATTAAATACATTATTTTGTCCGTAACTCAGATGCATGACTTATTACCCCAAAATGTCCCCTGTGCACCTTTTCGGTTGCTTGTTGTCAGATTTCTATAATTTCTCCAATAAAAAGATATTCTGCGGTATTTCCCAGAAAAAAAAAAAGAAATGTCTTAGGTTGATCACAAATAGTTATTTTATTAACATAAAAGTTATTATAAATGCATATTATATTGGCTTTCAATATGTGTCCCCTGTGCACCGAAAAATAGTTCAATTTTGAAATGAAAAATTTGGCAATTGTAAGTTACAATACATTCTTGAAATATGGTATGTGGTCTATAAAGATGCATAAGGTGAGGTTAATGTAGATTTTTCCCTTGTTTGATTCTTGTTTTAATTACAGCAAAAACTTTTAGAGGTAACAATTTATTTTTGGTTTCAAATTTAGACAAAATGTGTTGATTTTTTTTATTTTTCTTCAACAACTGAGTTATTATGCACATGACTACACACAGGTACCAATAACTGATTATATAATTCAGAAAACTCATATGATTTATGCTTGGTTCTTGCCATAAGACACCTTTTTATAAATCACCCATATTGTAAGGAATGTTCACAATATTTGGATTTACGGTCAAAATATTTTTTATGGTTGTCCGGTTAGTGCAGTGGTTAGCGCACTCGCTTCTCACCTAGGCGACCCGGGTTCGATTCCCGGCTTGGGCGCATGTGAGTTTGGTTTGTGGTCACCAAGCCGGACAAGTGGGTTTTCTCCGGGTTCTCCGTTTTCCCCCACAACACAAGACCACACTCTCGCGTAAAATCGTGCCAACGAGAGTGATTAATATAATGTTGTAATAACTTGTTTCACAATCGTTGTAAAATAAATATGTTTAAACTAAACTATTTTTTTTATTTGTATTTCCTGATACTTTCTCAAAGCTATTTCTGTGAAATTTGAAGTATTTACTTTCATGTAAAATAGGTGACAATCATGAAAACTGGGTTTGAATTTTCAACCCCTATGTCACACTTTTGCCTCATGGTTTTAAAAAGCACCCATGTAAGGTGTATTTACTCTACACGCAAAAGATAAGAGTGTAGCTTACAATGGTATTCATGTAGTTCAATGTAAAAGTCTGATTATTCAATTCATCATTGAGTAAAAAAATCAAAAAAAAATCTAGAAAATAAAGAGATATAATAATCAGTTTAACCTATAAACCTATAAAAAGAACAATAATTTCCTTAGAAGTGACTATTTTGAAGAAATATTAAAATTTAAAATATATTCCCTTGTTACTAAAAATAGACAATAATGCAATATCCAACAGAAAGGGACACCATATAGCAAGACTCGCTGCCCTTGCTTCAAGAGTAAACTTTATGATTTATATATTAATTATGAAAAAAATACCATGTTTATCAATTTATATGTATCATATGAAACATGTTTCGCTCATATATTTATTATGATTTAAAAAATAATTACCATGTTAATCAATTCATATGTATCAAATGAAGTATTTTTTGCACATTTACTCATTATGTTATGTAAATATTTACCATGTTTATCAATTCATTTGTATTATATGACGTAATCCATCCATCACTGAGTCTTGTTTAAAGCTTTGTCAATGTACAGTAATAAACAAATAGCATTTTTTATCAATCTAACCAGTTTTCCCTTCTTAAATGTGTTTCACTGTAACTTTTTAAATGTGATGATACACATTGTATTTTCACTAAGATTTCCCCTAATGGTCATATGATAGACCACAATTAATATAATTAAATCATAAAAAGGTGTAACAGTGCATATTTTGACACTGTTAAAGTGTTCAAAGTTACCATTTTTAACAGCTAGCTATTTTGGCAGCCCGGCCCATAATGCTGAAGTTTAAACAAGCCCGAAAATAGGAAACCTTGAGTAAATTAAGAAACAAAACAGTTAAGTTTAACTACCGGTAACATAACAATGAGTTGCTGCTTTATACATTTCTCCAATAAGGATTCAAAAACCAATTATAATGAATAAACCATGGTTATCATTTTGTAAAATAGCAAATTGCAAACCAAAAATTGCCCAATGAGTCATATGGATCACACTTTACTATTTTTAAAGCAGATATTAAAACCATTTAGGGAATATACTCCAGAAGAACCACTACTATGATCATTCCCTGGAAAACATTCAGTGAGATTCAAATATGCAAGGAGCCTCATACGTGAATTTTGTAAACTGGCGACTGACATGTAAAATTGGAAATTAATTCTCAGCTAAGTCTACAACCCTGTTGGTCAGGCTTACTTGAAAACTAGCATGTTTCTATGTAGCTCCACTTCCTTTAACTTCAGGTTATCCGATACAATTTTCAACTAGCTACATTTATAATGAGCGATCAGGGATACTTTTATTTTTTATTTTGACATTTCTTATGTATCCCTGTTAAGCTACAACTCTCTACCATTTAACACTGGACGAATGAATATATAGTAATATTATGCATCGATGTTGAATAATAAGGACAAAGTTGTTCAATATATACACGACAATGATCTTATCTGGATTTAATTTGTCATATGAGTCGTTATTTTCCCATAAATATATTCTGGGTCACGAATACCGTTAAACATGTACCACAGCCAGTCAGATTTGTCCCAGATTTACAGATATCAGGATACTTCATAAACAATTGACACATGTTAGTGTTTATGATATCTGAACATGTATTTTGGCATAATTACATAAATAAAGATGTGTTTAATAGTAGGCAATAATATTATCATAGAAATTTGAATTTGTAACGTAAATAATTTCAAAATTGTCGCCGCGAGGATTCTCTGCGCTAAGACCGTTCGCTACTTTTTGCTGGGATGGTGGACGTCACAAGTCTGCCATAGTAAAACAAAATCGTCAAAAGACTCGTGTACAGCCATTAAGGTGGACTAGATTTTCAACATGACATGTGTGTTCTTCAAGTCAACTCCTATAAATATGGAAGATCTTCATAGAATATTTGCAAGCACTTCAACTTCAAGAACTTCTTGCTTGCAAATTTCTATGAAGATCTTCAATATTTATAGGAGTTGACTCAACTAAACTGTTTATCAAACACAAAGCTTGATTAATGGTTTAATATATTTCGAAACTTAAATACGGTAAAGATTAAATATCCTAAAATGATTTCGTTTTGATATTCGTAGTTAAATTTTCATCTGAAATGACTGATTACAGTTAGAATTAAGAAACATAATGGTTTCCAATGCCTATTTCCCCGGGCCTGAATGGACCATCTAGTGTTTGATACTTACACAGAACTGTTCTGATGAATTGGTTAAAAACTTCGAACAACTTTTAAGGCAAAGAAATGTTATACTCGCCGCAATCCACCATTACAAGGTAACAGACAACAATAAAATAGATATATGGAGCAGTCAACACTTTATGAGTTTTGTGTATGGAATTTATTGGAACGGTTACTTCCCCTGTTGATAAAAATTCGATTATCATAACATTTATTAAAGATGCACTCTTACACCCAAATAAAATTACCACAATTGATACAAATATTTTGATATACCAAACAGGATGAATAAATGTCGACAGCAATGGTTCTTATGAAGGATACCGAGTTTAATTTGAAAGAAAGGTGCAGAAAACATGGTATATCTACCTTATGAATCTATAGTAGATCACAGTAAATCTTTAAGCATTCTTCAATTATTTAATATGTTTGTGTTTGCAGCTATTAAATACAAGGTTACAATCTTGTTATCAGTATTTAAAATGTTCCATAAATGCATTATTTAGTAATTTGTTAAAGGTGTATCACTCAAAATTTATGTTTATGTATTGATTTTGAATAAGAATGTCACTTTAAGCTTTGTGTTTAACATCATTCAAAGACAACGATCTTGCAATCCGCGTGATTGGATTACATAGATAATGATATGTGTATATATACGACCCTACCATTTGGACATAGTTGAAAAACTTAACAAGATTTTCTCTGTCATTATTTGTACTTATACCACAGCCAAAAAGTTCACATATTTGTCCATAAACGGACATTGTCACTGAAAAGATTGTTGATCTGTACCGTGTGTGTTTTATCTCCCATAATAAAGGCGTATAAATAATGCAATATCATATTCAATTTACATAGTCCTTACCAATGCCAACTTAAAGCCGTCTTTAAGTGACCCCCTCTCCCGCCCTCACCCCCTCTCAGAAAGAAAAAAATCTAATAATGATGAAATAATTATAACAGAGCATATTAAAAACAATAAGTTATAATAATTCCGATTGTACGTTCATAATACGTACACGTTGTGTCATGCTAAATCGTAAGTTATGAACCTTAAGCTATTGCCTTCTTTGAAGACTTTTATATTATTAAATTGTTAAAAATATAGATTTCTACTTTTATACCAAATTACTTTGTTTTCAAATTGCAACTTTGTTTTCAAATTGACACTTTGAATTTTATATGAAACGTTCATGAAACTGAATTTATGCTATTACCTAGCCTGATTTGTAATAGTGCACTTGTTTATATACCAAATAGGGGCAATCTTATCATCCATCGTAGGACAAAATATGGTATAAGATCTAGACAATGGATTTAGTGTAACAAATCTTACAGATGTTTCCTTATTAATATTTATATGAGAAACTACAGAAACAGTTTAAACATCAACCTCGTTAAATGATACAGGTTAAACGCCAAAAAACAGAATACAAAAGCAAACAATCACAAACCAGAAAAATATGGAACAACAGCACAAGGCTCATGCTTAAAAACGTTTTTTACGTCCCAGAAGTATCTATTCTTAAACCAAACGTAAAATACATGCGATGATCCCCATATTGGTTTCTTATTGTGTTTTTTTTTACGTTTTATTTAATGTTAGACTACATTGACGCATGTAATCCATCAAAAAATTATATATTGGTTTCTTATTGTTTTTGTTCTTTTAACGTTTTTTAATGTTAGACTAAGACATTGAAGAATGTAATCCATCAAAAATTTATATAGCGAAACAGAAATTAAGATCATTCTGAGAGATAAAGGCTTTGATGGCTGTATTAACGAAACCAGTTTTATATGTCTTGTAGAATGTAACAACCGCAAAAGAGTCCAATTTGTTAATTTTATTACTTTTATATTTACCGTTTGCGCTTAAGTCTCAATTTATTAAACTAAAAAATATTTATTTTTACTGAGAAGCCGGCCAGGTTTTCTTGCGATTTACAATCATTAATAACTGTAATTTCTTTCATACAGTTATTTTTGCAAAGTAAAGTGTAACTTTGTTATTGACATGTCAGATTTAAGTGCAGGTAAAATCTTAGTCAAATTTATATCGACTTATATAACTCATCAAACAAGTAGTGCGTTCACATCCTTTCCAGCTCCTGAATTTATTAATGCGACCGTTGATAAATCAGACTACTAAATACATGTAGAAATTCAAACTAATGACCCAAAACATAACTAAGATGAGAATGCATATAACAATAGCATATGTTTAAATCAAATATTTGAAAAAATATACCAGGATGAGCTCTGACCAATACTTCTTGCCTTTATCGTGTAATAAAACAAAAAACTCATTGTAAGCGTAACAGCCTTCCAGGTCCATGCCATTGTCTTTGATGATTTTCCTGACTGTATTGTGGCCAGTCGCGGAGACACAGCTTAGTTTACTGGAGGAGGAACCGCCATGATATCCATGCCGCTGTCTTTGATGTTTTGCCTCATTGTGTTGAGGCTCGTCGCGGGGACACGGCCTAGTAGACTAGAGGGGGACCGCAATGTGGTTAATGATGTTGTCCTTAATGTTTTGCCTTATTGTATTGTATTGTGGCCCATCGCGAGGTCATGGCTTCGTAGACTAAAGGATGAATCGCCATGAGATCCATGCCGATGACTTTGATGTTTTGCCTTATTGTATTGAGGCCCGTTGCGGGGACACGGCTAAAACGACTAGAGGAGGAACCGCTATGAGGTCAACATCGCTGTCTTTGATGATTTGCCTGACTGTATTGAGGCCGGTCGAAAGAACACGACTTAGAAGACTAGATGAGGAACCGCCATGGTCCATGCTGTCGTCGATTGTTATGATTTCGATTATTTTAACACTAGCCTCTTTACTTAAAAATATACATATTTCGTTTTTGTTTATGTTTTTCGATGATATGCGGAGTATATCAGTGAAATAACAAAAGTGAAAATATCAGTTTAATACTTCGACATCACGAATTAACATATGATTCCTTGTTTTCAATGACATGGTTTTAAAACTAAATAGGTACCGAATACAACATTTTCGCTGTACAGCTACCGAGCATTAGGCAAGGTAGCTCCTGGTAACATCTTTCGGTATGACGCGGTCTGTTACACGTGCTTTTAAAAAAACAATCCTTTTTACAAGCTGTTGGTTTCATAATAACGGTCTGTTATTATTGTTACTTTACTTTTAATACGTGTTTATAATTATAATTATAATAAATATAGAATAATTTATAAGTTTTTAACAATAAATATAATTGTATAACAAATATAACGGACATAATAACATGACCAAATACGAAACTAATACTAAAAGAAATGTAAAGCTACAAATATGTTAAGCTAGGAGCCACATGCAATGATGACAGAAATACTTAATATAAGTTACTTTTTATATAGATTTAAAACATAAGAAAAGTGTACTATTACAATATTAAGATATAATTTTGACTTAGTAGTAGAAGTAAAGTAGTGTGAAAACTAACGATGCTGATATATAAATGTTGTTCATGTTGTCATGTCGTGTTCGGTATACTCGTTACATATCCAGGGGAAGTAACCGCTGCGACGTGTTTCACAATAAACCGCTCAAACGTGTTGCCTGCTTCATGTATTTAAATTAATGTTGTCTGTCACCTGTAAATGGTGGAAGTCGCCAAAATATTATTTCTTCAACTTAAATGACTGTTCGAATACCGGTTTGGGTAAGTATAATGTTAGGGTCTTCTATTTTCTAATATTTCTTGTGTGTGTTTTTTTTTATATATTTTCGATATGATTTGACTGATTTGCACGCGAAATATCACTGTATTTTGTGTTCTACGACCAACAACAGTTAGGTCAGGGTTCAAATTAAGCGGATGCTTACTTGCTAAATGCGAGTAAAATTCAGTTTTGCGAGTAGAATTTCATGCCGATATTTTTAGTGAGTCATTTTAATCCAAGCTGAAACTTTAGTTTAAAAAAAGAAAGATTGGTATGTTAACGAAACATCCCACAGTCGTTTCAGTGATATGTACTTTTGAATTCTTCAACATTTTTTAATTGATCATGCACATATGACTCATACTCCTGGAATACTGAGACTATCTGTTGACCAGTCATAGAGATTCTTATAGTCGGTGGCTCCTTCGCTATTTTCAATGATAAAGCTGCAATCCATGTGATGAATGTTTGTTTATTCAGTTAATGTTTGTTTATATAATTTAAATATATATTCACATGTAGAGAGTAATCAATGCCAGAAATAAGAAATGAATATATCAATCTTGTTCTGACCAGTAACAGTGTCAATTAGCAGCAGTCAAACTCAATGGCTATCAGAAACAAAAAAGCTTACAAATCAAAATTGATATTGATACTATTTTCATAGATTAGGTCAAATATGATGTACTCATCAGCTAAAATTAGAAGATATTAAACACCTTTTAAAGAATTAACGTCGTATCAGAACAATGAACATTTTTTTACACACTAAATTTAAAAGCAAAGGAAACAGGTGACCATTTTCTTCCTGTCAATTTGGATGAATGTGACTGGAGAACTGTTAGACATAATTAAATTGTTGTCAAAGTTGTCAGGGTACATAACGGTAGTTTTCTATTTTATACCTTTTTATTGCTATGCCATTTATTGATTAGGACCATTATTGACCATGTGGTATACCGTCATTGAGTTTAAGTGTGGTGGAATAATTGTCTCTTACCTTGTTGTACATTAAATGACAAATTAACACAACATTTATCATATGAGTTTAAATTTATAAACTAGTTTCATTTGGAATAACATTGAAAGTCATGCTATTGGATGATTTTTTTAAAATAAAACCAGCAGTTATGACAGTTTAGGTCAATGGCAGAAAAAGTCAAATTTGAGTCCTGACTGTAGACACATTAGATTATGCAGGGTTTCCAGCAGCCCTAAAACTCCTAATATTTTTCAGTTGGCTAAAATTCCTAATAAAACTCAAAATTCAAAGGGAATTCCTAAAAAAACCTTATTCTTTTTTTATGTCAATTCCTACTTTTTTCTTTTTTCTTCTCTAATTGCCTTAACAATTTTGAAATTACAAATTAATACACTCACTATTTCATGTATAAGTGTCTTTAATGAAGTTTACATTTTTTTAATTAGAGTATATTCAATACATTAAATGGCACATGACCAGTTGATCCATTGATTTACAGCTGATACATGGCACCCTGGTGTATGTCATTCCTGTACTTATAGTATGTGAGTGTATTTCTTGTTAAATTTGCAGAGGTAAGTCCATTATGATGGTTACATTAAATTAGCCCTTATTTCTTGCCAAAAAGTGCTGGACAGCCTGATAATATGTAAACAATGTACAGTACAGAAAGAAAGGATTTTTTTTTGTGTGTGTCTAAATAACACTTTGAAGATGCACTCTTTAATCTTACTCACAAACAAAGAGTTTCCACAATGTACATTTGTTTAAATACACCAAATGTTAAAAAACAATGGTTTTTATGAAGGATACTGTGGGTTTTTTTGTTTTTTTTTAAAGATACAGAAAACACTTAATGAGACTATAGTAGTTCACAATTAATCTTTAAGCACTCACCAATTATTCAATATTTTTACATTTTGAGCTATTGGATAACCAATTATTCAATATTTTTACATTTTGAGCTATTGGATACACTGTAACTATCTTGCTATATATCAGCAATTAATATTTATCATAAATGCAATATTTAGTATTAAAACATAATAAAAACTACAATTTCGCCACACTCACCTGTTCTTGAATGCATAAATTTCATAGAAAGAATATTCCTAAACAGAATAATAATTCTTTACTTGTCCTTTTCGCCATGTACTTTATATTGCAGACTTAGTGAAATATGATTGTATATAGGTCATTTATCTAAAAGGGACGTTTTTATTTGTATGCCCCATTCGAAGCGGAGGAGCTTATTGCTTTGCACATGTTGGTCGGTCAGTCTGTCAGTTTGACCATTGGTAGACCAAAGCATGTCAGAGTGATAATTACACCATTCCTGGACATATTGTCAAATGAAGGTTGTCAAATGAAGGTTGGGAACAGTAGATGACTTTTATTGATTTAAAAGGGTCATGTGGTCAAAGGTCAACGTCAAAGTGACCTTTAATGGGAATGTACTGTCAAAGCTTGTCCGAGTAATAACCCAACAAAACCTGGACCAATGGCCCTCAAACCGTAAATGGAGGCTAGGCCTTACCAGTAGATTACCTTATTGATTTAGGGGTCATTGGGTCAAAGCTTAAGGTCTAGGTGATCTTAAATACATAAAGGTTGCCGACAGATAAGTGGAAAATGCCTGGACCCCTGGCCCTTTAACTTGACTTTGAGGGTGGGCCTACCCAGTAGATGACCCCTATGATTGTAGGGGTCATCAGGTCAAAGGTCAAGGTCACAGTGACCTCAAATGCTCAAATGTTGTCCGATGTAGTTACTGGACAATGGCTGTACCAATGGACCACAAACTTGACTTGCAGGTTGGGATTGACCAGTAGATGACACTTATTAACTTAAGGGTAATCGGTCAAATGTCATTATGACCCCTATTGTTTTTATTGGTAATCATGTCAAGGTCAAGGTCAAGGTGACCTTTGACGTAAAAAGGTTGACAAAGCTTGTCCGAGTGATAAATAAAAAATGACAGGCCCTATGGTCATCAAACCTTACATGGAAGCTGGGCCTGACCAGTACTTGACCCATATTGATTTTAGGGAACATCGGTCAAAGCTCAAGGTTTCAGTGACCTTTAATGCGAAAATGTTTTCAGGGTGTTTACTTGTCAAAGCCCGCACCCATGGACTCAAAATGACTTGGATGTTGGGCCAGACCAGTAGATGATCCCTATTGATTTAAGGGCATCGGGTTGAAGGTAATGGACACATTGACCTTACACACAAAAAGCTTGTCTGTGCAAAAATCGACAATGCACTCATGGTCTTTAAACTTGACACTTATGTTGGGGGTGACCTGTAGATGAGGTCATATAGTCAAACTTCAAGGTCACAACTCGTATTGATAATTAAAATTACGTTTAATTGACAATTAATCTGCAAATATCAGTCATCTTCTGAACAGGCTTAAAAACTGTACCAACCATCCTCACACAGTATCTTAAAACTGCCTTAAAGGCATCTTATGACAATGAAAAATCTGCTGTCTTTTTAGTCCATGCATATTTCATTCAATAGTCCAATTATTCTTGACAAAATGGCGCTCATGGGGGGCATAATGTTTGACAAACATCTCTTGTTTTAACCTTTTAACGTTGAGTTATATTTAAATGCTTGTTTTAATAACAAAATAGGGTATTTGATTAAATAAAACCATAAATGATTCGTGTAAATATGTAAAACAGTGTTTTTTTTCTTCGATACGTTATTCTGAACAAACAACTAACAAATAATCTGTGCCGCCTGAATTGTATTTTCAGATTCACATTGATATACGCACAGGAGAGAAGCCATACACGTGTGGTCTGCGGGGATAATTTGTCCCAGAAATCTTATGTAAAGCGTCACATAAAACTATATACAAGAGAGCAGCAATACAAGTGTGTGATCTGTGATGTTGCTTCCTCTCTGAAACGTGATTTACATATCCAAAATCGATAACACACAGGAGAAAAGCCGTATAGGTATAAGACATGTGATGCATAATTTTCCTTGAATTTTAAATACACATTTGATTATGCAATCAGGAGAGAAGCCATACAAGTGGGAGAGGTGTGATGCTTCATTTACCTTGAAAGGCAGTTTAAAGACACGTTTGAAAATACACACAGGAGAAAAAACATACAAGTGTGGGATATGTGACGCTGCGTTCTCTTTGAAAGGTAGTTTACAGAGGCATAAACGAATACACACAGGAGAGAAACCATACACGTGTGGGATATGTGATGCTGCTTTCTCTTTCAACGGTAGTTTACAGAGGCATAAACGAATACACACAGGAGAGAAACCATACACGTGTGGGATATGTGAAGCTTCTTTCTCTTTGAAAGGTAATTTACAGCAGCATATACGAATACACACAGGCGAGAAACCGTACGGGTGTGAAATATGTGATGCTTCTTTCTCTTTGAAAAGTTGTTTGAAGGCACATATGGAAATTCACACAGGAGAGAAGCCATACGATTGTGGGATATGTGATGCTTCTTTCTCCCTGAAAAGTGTTTTAAAGACACATTTGAAAATACACACAGGGGCGAAACCATACAAGTGTGGGATATGTGATGCTGCATTCTCATTGAAATATAATTTACAGACGCATAAGCGAATACATACAGGAGAAAAACCATACAGGTGTGAGATATGTGATGCTGCGTTTTCATTGAAAAGTAGTTTACAGCAGCATAAACGAAAACACACAGGAGAGAAACCGTACGGGTGTGAAATATGTGATGCTTCTTTCTCTATGAAAAGTTTTTTGAAGACCCATATGGGAATACACACAGGAGAGAAGCCATACGATTGTAGGATATGTGATGCTGCTTTCTCTCGGAAAGGCGTATTGCAGAAACACATTCGAATTCACACAGGAGAGAAGCCATACACTTGTGGAATATGTGATGCTGATTTCTCTCAGAAGTGTAATCTACAGAGGCATTTACGAATACACACAAGAGAGAACCCGTACAGGTGTGAGGTATGTGATGCTACTTACTCTTTGAAAAGTAGTTTACAGGTTCATACACGAAAACACACAGGAGAGAAGACATATGGAATTCACAGGTGTGAAATATGTGATGCTTCTTTTTCCTTTAAAAGTATTTTAAAGAAACATTTGAGAATACACACTGGATAGGAGCCATTCACTTGTGAGTTATGTGATTCTGCTTTCTGTAGGAAAATTGATTTACAGAGACATAAAATGATACACACAGGAGAGAAACCATACAATTGTGGTATAAGTGATGCTAATTTCTCCAGGAAAGCTAATTTAAAGACACACTTAAAAGTCCACATAGATGAGCCATACACATGTGAGATATGTGGTGCTTATTTCTCATTGAAAAGTACTTTAAAGAAACACGAAGAAAACAACCTGAAGAGAAGCCATTCACTTGTGATTCTGCTTTCTCTAGTAACATTGATTTACTGAGACATAAAATGGTACACACAGGAGAGAAACCATACAAGTGTGGTATATGCGATGCTAATTTCTCCAAGAAAACTAATTTAAAGACACATATACAAGTACACACAGATAAGTCATACACATGTGAAATATGTGTTGCTTATTTCTCCTTTAAAAGTATTTTAAAGAAACATTTGAGAATACGCACTGGATAGGAGCCATTCACTTGTGTTGTGATTCTGCATTCTGTAGGAAAATACAGAGACATAAACTGATACACACAGGAGAGAAACCATACAATTGTGGTATATGTGATGCTGATTTCTCCAATAAAGCTAATTTAAAGACACATTTAAAAGTCCACATAGATGAGCCACACTCATGTGAAATGTGTGGTGCTTATTTCTCTCAGGAAGGTACTTTTCAATCACATATGAGAATACGTACACACAAGAGGAGTTTAACAAGTGTGTGATATGGGATGCTGCATTCTCAGATAAAGTATATTTACAGAAACGTGTTATAATATACATGTAAAAAATAAGTTATTTTAGTTGGAGGTATACATGTATGAATGTTGATGTATCTTGGTCAAGTTACTTGCGGCGTCATATTGGGGGGCACACAGAATCGCCAAACATATATTAAAGACGATTGTTGAACCTGTAGTACTGTATTGTTATAAAAATATTCCTACTAGAGGCAGCCATTCATGTATATAGAGATGAAAGTGATATGAATGTGAAACACCCCAAAATACGTCTAATACCTGGAACAATTTATAATATGGTGTATAAATGTGCCCAAGAAACTTTGTGTTTTATTTATAAGCTGTATTAAAAATGTAATTTGTAATGTTTTAAGACACTTAAACATATTCTTAGTAGTTGAATTTGCTTATATGTATGTCAGCTACCCTTCTTGAAAGAACATTATTTTATAAAATGTATTTTTAGGGGCTTTGGATATGTATTTTAAAACCTTTGAGCATTTATACTTTAGATTATCTTAAAGGGACTGTACACCAGATTGGCACCAAAACAGTTTTTCTGTAACAAATCTCAGGACAATTATTTATGCAAAAAAATCGTGAACGAACATTATTTTATAAAATGTATTTTTGGGGGTTTGGATATGTATTTTAACACCTTTGAGCATGTAAAGTTTAGATTGTCTTACAGGGACTGTACACCAGATTTGCAACAAAACAGTTTTTTCTTTGACGAATATCGGGACATTTTTTTTAATTAAATGTTTTACTCTTTGATATCATTATTGCATTTTTTTTTAAATGCAAAGTAAATCGAGTCGGGGACTAAAATTGCAGACCAGTGTTGTTTTCACTGTGCTACGAAGGCTTATTCTAAACGGATGGAATATTAAAACTATATACCTTACTTGGTTAATATCACGTGATAACATCGACTAGCCAACCACGCATAAGGAATGAATTCTACTAGGTAGACAAACCTAGTAATCCTTTACTAAATTAAAATAAATTAATTGTAAACTGTTTGGTACTTCAGTTAGTAAGGTTTGCAAATTGCGTCATCAAATGAAAAATCTGGCTTAAATGTGGTGTCGCCGCATTGGAATCTTGTAGAATTGGATGTAGCCTTTACTAAGCGTCTTAACAAATTTCTATGTAAATTGAACATGTTGTAAATGATTAAGTCATCTTTTGTTTATATATAAAGATGTTCTTACGTAAAATGCACAAACTCGTTGTATTTGTTTTTGTTTGTTTTGGTATTGCCCTGTGTTAATTTCTGATTTCACTTCAACTTATCAAAGCAGTTATTTTTATTTAGAATGCAGTACACAGTGACCATAAGTCTAGAGGCAGTATTCATTTAGTCATGGTTCTTTGATATATATATATATATATATATATATATATATATATATATATATATATATATATATATATATATATATATATATATATATATATACATATACTGTACATCCTATTCAGGGGAAGTGCAGCGCCCAAGAACAACAAATCTGACTGCAGTATTCTTGACGTATTTCTCTCCTTATTTTCATACTAAAGCCATTGTCGTAAGACCTAATAGATCCTTTTCTTAATTTTAGGGGAATATGGCAGTCCAATCATTGAAATTAGACTTTTGGGTGAACAAGCCCGAATTCATATACTATAGCTTGGCATCATTATTTTGAACAAGCTCTGCTATATAAAATTAAGAATTTGAGCAAGCCTGGAAGACATTTTACCAGTGTGGGGCTTGCGGGCTTGTGTTAATGTCGACCACTGGCAGTCTGTGACAACTCCCGTTTAAAGATAGGCCTCCCTAAATAGACATTTCGAAGAGCCTGCCCTGGATATTTATTGATGGTTGACAGTTTAATGATAGTGTGATGTGCGTTGGTCTTTTATGTTTATGTGTCTCTTTGTTAAGGCATGTTAGGCATTGATAGGGCCTCTAAACAGGGTGTAATACTTTGGTTACTTTGTTTGCCATTGTAACTTGCATTCCATGAGTATAATATTGTGTTATTTGAGAAATGAATTGCGGGCTTGATGTCATTATCGGGGTATGAACGCAATTGGGCTGGTCAAAGTGTGTGGAGTCGTAAGGACTCAACATGTATTTGACCAGCCAAACTGCTTTCATATCCCCGATATTGACATCACGCCCGCAATTCATTTCTCAAATAACACGACTTAATACTCATGGAATGGAAGTTTCATCATGAAAAATGAATGAAATTTACAACAAAAGTTCTTTTTTTTTCATTTTCTCTTTGAAAGCTTGCAAGCAAGACCATACCTTACTTTGTTAATCACATGTATATTAATTTTGGCCAAAGTTGAGTTCTTTGATATATTGATTTTTTGATAACCTGGATAAACTCAATTGCATAATTATCCCCACTGCCTTTATAATGATTGTGTAAACATTGATATACCATTAACCCTTGTCATCGATGTACACTTTCGGCCCATCTGTTTACAGTCTTCTACATATGAGCATATAAACTACTTCCTAAATTTAAAGTGATCCACCTTGAACTACTTACTAAATAATGGTTTTATGGCAAATATTAATTACTGATAACAAGATTGTAACCGTGTATTTAATAGCTGAAAACGCAAAAATATTAAATGATTTAAATGATTGGTGAGTGTTAAAATATGTGCTGCGATCTACTATTGTCTTATACGGAAGATTTATCGTGTTTTCTGCACCTTTCTTTAAAATTAGACTCGGCATCCTTCATAAAACCATTATTTTCGATATGTATTCATCCTTTTTGGTATATTGAAAACAATGTATTAATTTTGGTAAATATATTCTGGGATTAAGAATGCATCTTTGAAATAAAATGAACAATAATCAGTTTTATAGAACACATAAAAATATTTTCATTAACTTACAGCTTCACCTGGTAGATACATGTGTTGTAAAATAATGTAAATATGAAAACGCACGTTCTGTATTAAAGTAAAGGAAGCCTATCATTAAATCACTACAATGCATCATAACGTAAGTACAAACGCTTCAGAAAGTCAAGTGTTATGTCATGGTAAGGTTCAGTTTACATCAAACATTCATACATGTGTTATGAGTGCTTTGCAAACGTAACGAAAGAAGATATTTTCATTCAGGCAGTTACATACAAACACATGCGTGCTTTCAAATTTGGAATGTTTTCATGCACCAACATGTTTGTCATTTCAGAGGTTTCGAAATACTATTAAATCACGTACTTAAAATTTATCTTCCCATACAAGTATATGTTTTATGTGTATTACATTGGAGAGGTTGCACTTGTATGCGTACTTGAACGTTTTACTTTCCGTAAGACATTGAAGACGCTGAAATACATAACTTTTACGCGTACTTGAATGTGTAACTTTTGGTACAAGTAGATGTATGACATTTAAGGTATTGCGAAACACTACTTAAACTTGAACGTCTAACGTTCATACAAGTGCACGTATAACATTGGATGTGTTGCTAGACACTACTTGTATGCGAATTTGAACGTTTAAATTCCCATATAAATACACTTTCGAGTTGGCTGAAAAAATAAGTTTTCGCGAAACAGGTACATTGACCGAGTATATATATATATATATATATATATATATATATATATATATATATATATATATATATATATATATATATATATATATATATATATATATATAGCGCTTTTCCTTGTGTATTTGTCAATGTTATAACCAGTCACATTGCTCGAACCTACACATTCTCTATGTTAGCCATCGAAATATGTGTCATCAAAATTGATAACAAAGTTTATCTAAGATCCAAGCAACAATGCACAGTAGCTAAGTTGTAATTCATTTCGTTCTATGAATTATTATCTGATTTTAATCAATATGTTTCATGAAAAGATATCACTCAAAAGTCACAAATTATTTTCGAAAGACCTATCCTGCAATTGGCATTTTAACAAACTTCTACTTCTCGAAAACAATAACAAGAAATGAATGCCCTCCCGCAATGCAGTTAGGAAACACGATCCCGTAGAGTCATATGCAGTCATAGGGTGATAATGTATCAGAATGTTTAACTGTGGCAGTTTGGTCAACATTGCAGCAACAGTTTTCATCATTCCGAAGTATAAATTTATTGCTTTTTGGTTATTTTAGCATTCTTTTAAACGGAAATATCCAGTTTGTCATCATGATTAGCTATCGGTCATAAGAAGTTTTTCAAAAAGACTAATGCAACTAGATGTGTATTTCTTCGATTGTAATTATAAAAAAAACACCGTTTAAAACAGACTGTTGCCTTAATATATACGGCTATATCCCTCCCACAACACAACATAATTAAAGCATGTATTTGAATATGGCTGAGTTCCGGTTCTCGTATAAAACGTTCGTCTATCGGCCAATATAGCGATCAAGTAAAACCTTTAAACTGAACTTTTTATTATCTTGTTTTTACTTTCATCATTTTCATTCATTGCCGCAGCCATATTTGTATTCAAAAATACTGTTCCGTACCAATGCCATATAGTACGGTATTGACTGCTGGCATCCGACAGGTGTGTATAGCAGTTTATAATGTACCTCATTTCTGAACGTAAAGGAACAAACTTGAAACTACAATTCTAGTGCATTTAAAACTAAAAATCAATTTAAAACTTTAACTCCCTATTCATCGGTTATAAATCTAAAACAAATAATGTCCAACTTAAATCAAAATTGTGAATATTGAATGATTGAAAGTAGTTATAAACACTATAACAAAGTCAACACAATAAATTTGCAATTACTGAAGATGTACAAATCAATTAAGTAAAGCAAGAATGTTATTGTATTTAAAGCTTGACTTTCAGATTTCTAAATCGTACAGCTCACCTAAATTCCTTTCAACCAAGTGCTATGTAAGGGAACTCACTGCATGTCAGATCGAGACATCTGTCCCATCTTTACACACTCACTATTCTTTCCAAAATTCATGTCAGGCAGACTGGGCTGCCTCCTCTGTTCCACCTTAACTAACAACACCCC
The DNA here is from genome assembly GCF_026914265.1 of Mya arenaria. Classification (NCBI taxonomy): domain Eukaryota; kingdom Metazoa; phylum Mollusca; class Bivalvia; order Myida; family Myidae; genus Mya; species Mya arenaria. The sequence goes on from NC_069137.1 coordinate 16,504,715, forward strand.
AAGCCTATACACAGTGCGTGTAGGAATGGCCTACTGTCCCGTTACTACTAGACATATCCACTTTTCTATCCTATCCTGTCCTATTCTGAGTGCCTGTCGGATCAGGCCACATACCTCTGTTCCACTTTATCCACACATTGACTTTCATGTTTGAAATGAACTTCCCTCACGCGCAGTTATCCACAATCCTCATTGGAACTTCAGCCGACCTTGGACATATATTAGTATATATATATTTACTGTGGCAACATTGGCCAGCATTGCTTTCGTGTTTCTGCAGTAGAATGATATATTTGTATTAAGTTGACAGTTCGTCCCTAGATTGTGTATCTGTGCTGCAAAGAGTATTTCATATTATTTCATTGCTCATGACTGTTATAAATACAAACGGCAGTCCAATATTTATCTAAAAAAATCTTTAACATAACAAGCGCACGTATCTGATTTAATTTAGCTTAAAAACACTCAATAAAATTTGATTCCACCAAAAAAGATGATTTCTTTTCACAAACTCTGAACTCTTTAACGTGAAAATTTTACACAAACTTGTATAACCAAACCAAACTGGTCCATATTGGGTGCCCTTTGGCATATATAGTCTTCATTTGTCAAGTTTTAGTGCTACGATTATCCCGGTATCGCGGCAGGCACGAAATAGTTGAGTTATGATTAAGGTTTAAAATTCAACATTTTGTATTTTATTGAGGTATGGTATGCATGGGTTGTTCTAAATGGGTGGAGTCCGCTATCCTTTCGCGGAAGGAAAGCCAGAGGACGCGACAAGATTTAATGTTGAACTGAGCTCTTACTTCTGAAAGTTGCTGGGTGCACTTTAATATGTTATTGTTTCATTTCCTCGATTTCATGTTTTACTTGATTTTCTGATAAGTGGTGATCATCAACAGATCGAGGGCATGACAGCTAAACTTTGTTTCATCTTGAAGAAAGAAATGTAAAAAAAAAACATATGCACTATAATTTTAAAGAATTGGAAACCCACCAATTGTATGGTACATTGCATCGTAGTCCAGCTTTAATAATTGCCAAAATTGAGTGGGGCCTTTTTATTTAAAAAAGTTATTTTTTGTTTCATTTATCATAAGATTGAGGAAGTATGTTTTCCTGCAATGAACACCGGTAAGTAGAGCACGTGGAATCTTGTAATAAATACCATACAGAAACAATAATAATGTTTCAACAGCCTGCAACATGTTTATGTTGTGAGAGTTTATATATTACATGTTACGAAATATTTGTAAGTAGATCTCTTGAAGGAAAAATGCGGACAGCAAACCACTTACTGCGGTCGTGATACTTAACTAAATGTGAGATCTCTCAGCGTAATTTCGGTAAACAGAACACTTGAAAACAGAAATAAAAACAGAAAAACACTCATTAATAGCTTGATATCACTGCCACCACGTACAATTATAGCTAAAGTTTAGTTGTAGGAGTTATTCTGTGAAATATATTGCTGTGAGTGTATATATGAACTATTGTATTTAGTTCCATTAGAAAATGATGTTTTCACCAGCATTACGGTATTAGAAAGTATCCGCTGTGTGGCATTTTCCTTCTGCGCAAGTGTGCAATCCTAGCCGGATAGTTTTGCACGGTTAGAAAATTGTTCAGCTATCTGGAAATCACACACAAGGTAGGTTTGTCTTTCAATAATTGTTTGTCGGTGCGCTCCTATAGTTTTCCATACCCCTTTTACTTCAAATGTCATGTTTTCCATCATCTCATAATAACGCAATAAATGCAACCTGACATTCTTGTTGATATTAAGTCAAAACAGTAGTATTTAACATGTAAATAATTGTATGAATCTCATCATAGCCTGCCGTCTAATTATATTAAACAATTATTCGTCATATATAACTACAGGAAATAAAACAAGAATAGCAATAGCATATCATTTGTACGTGATTTTGGAGTTTAAGAATTTAGTATGACAACCATTTTTAATAAGTTAATTTGAGTTATTAAATCAAACTTGTTAAACGTCGTATTTTTTCTATATCATATTTTATAATTTCCAATTGTGCTATCCACATCAATTACTATTATAAGGTACATGTATCGCCCGGTAAGCTAGGCATCGTCTTGGCGTAGCTAGACAAGAGTATATATCCATGCCTGATTTGCGAGGGGCTAAGCTAGACCAGAGTAAATGTGCATGTCCGGTTTGCGAGGGGGCTAGATAGACCAGAGTTTCTATCTATGCCCGATTTGCGAGGGGCTACGCTAGACCAGAATAGATGTGCATGTCCGGTTTGCGAGGGGGCTAGATAGACCAGAGTTTCCATATATGCCCGATTTGCGAGGGGCTACGCTAGACCAGGATAGATGTGCATGTCCGGTTTGCGAGGGGGCAAGATACACTAGAGCTTATTTCCATGCCCTATTTAGCTAGTCTAAACTTGGTGTGCACAAGTAAGAATAAAGCGAGGGGGCATAGTTACACCAGAGTATATGTGAAGGTCCGGTTTGCGAGAGAGCTAACTTAGACTGGGGTAGATGTCCATGCCTGGTTTGCGAGGGGGCCTTAGCTATACCAAAATTAATGTGCAGGCCGGTTCTGCTAGTGAATGTAGCTAGACTAGAATTGATGTGCAGGCCAGTTTTGCTAGTGAATGCAGCTAGACCAGAATTGATGTGCAGGCCATGTTTGCTAGTAAATGCAGCTAGGCAAAAATTAATGTTCAGGCCAGATTTGCTAGTGGATGCAGCTAGGCAAGAATTGATGTTCAGGCCAGATTTCCTTGTGGATGCAGCTAGGCCAGAATGGATGCCAGATTTGCAAGTGTATGCATCTAGACTAGAATTGATGTGCAGACAAGGTTTGCTAGTTGGTGCAACGAGACCAGAATTGATGTGCAGGTCATGTGTGCTAGTGTATGCAGCTAGACCAGAATTGATGTGCAGGCAAGGTTTGCTTGTGTATGCATCTAGACTAGAATTGATGTGCATGCCAGGTTTGCTAGTGAATGCAGCTAGACCAGAATTGATGTGCAGGTCAGGTTTGCTTGTGTATGCATCTAGACTAGAATTGATGTGCAGACAAGGTTTGCTTGTTGGTGCAGCTAGACCAGAATTGATGTGCAGGCCAGGTTTGCTAGTGCATGCAGCTAGACTAGAATTGATGTGCAGGCCAGTTTTGCTAGTGGATGCAGCTAGACTAGAATTGATGTGCAGGTCAGGTTTACTAGTGGATGCAGCTAGACTAGAATTTATGTGCAGCTAGACTAGAATTGATATGCAGCTAGACTAGAATTGATGTGCAGGCCAGGTTGGCAAGTGTATGCAGCTAGACCAGAATTGATGTGCAGCTAGACTAGAATGGTTGTGCAGACCAGGTTTGCTAGTGAATGCAGCTAGACCAGAGTTGATGTGGAGGCCAGGTTGGCTAGTGTATGCAGCTAGACCAGAATTGATGTGCAGCTAGAATAGAATTGATGTGCAGGCAAGGTTTGCTAGTGAATGCGGCTAGACTAGAATTGATGTGCAGGCCAGTTTTGCATGTTGATGCAGCTAGACCAGAATTAATGTGCATGCCAATTATTGCGCGTATAAAGAACAGAGAATATGTGCAGGTCCGACTGGCTAGGAGGCGTTGGTAGACTTGATGTGCATGCGTGGTTGATAGAATGTCTCGGGAGCATTTTGCTAAGAGTGAAAGTGGAATATGCATTTACAATGAAAATTTACTTATGAAACAAGAATTCTTTTCTTGTAATTTTTATCTGCCCAAATGATAAAGGTTAACAGAAGATGGTTATAAATAACACCTTTAAAACATCCACGATGACAACTACCAAAAACAAACCAAATTGCCAGTCAAGTGAGAAATAATTCAGCACAACTTTGGTTTATATCAGCTGATAGGAATGCAGCATAAACATGGTTAATGCAGGGTGAGGTTAGTTGCGTGTTAGACTTTAACTTTGAATAGAAACAAAAGAGGTTCAAAGAAAGACTGGCTGACCTGAAGCATATACCCCTACCACTTCAGCTTTAGAAACAAATTTGGACTTGCTGGACTCTAACATCAAGAGCCTGTTTAAACCTATATTGCCAAAAAGGAGCCTCGACAGGGATGTATTATGTACTCCAAGCGTGATCAATTCCACGTTCCGTAGAAAAATAGTTTAAATTCTTGTAGTGAAAACAGAAACAGTAATATGTTGATGAGTGACTGTGTAAATGTTTTCGTTCTGTGGTAATGAGATGTCGAACTAAGCCATTTTTGTGAGTGACGATTGTGGTCGTATTTACGTTTGATACAGCAAACTGGGCATTTTTTGAAAATAGTGACTAATATCAAAATGTTATTTGACTGTCATGAAAGAGTGAGATATCAATTACATAATTTAATCCGCCGGAAGGCAAATAAATGAGATCGTAATTAAGTTGTTTTATAATTTATAAGCACCTGTTGATTAAGTAAAAACAATCCCAATAAACGTGTTATTTTATTCTGCAGACACTTGAGAGTTGTTTTATTATTATAATTATTATTTTACATTAAATCCGCGAATTACTTTTCAAAATATTTTTCAAATCTAAATGAAAACGGATAAAATAATTCTGATTATATCTCATAATAGCAACATGCTTTTCAGATGGTGATTTCCGTCATTCTTTTCGTTGTCGTCATAGCGGCAGTTACCACATTCGGTAACGCGGATATAACCTCCCTTGAGAAGAAGGTCGACCTGATATCGTCCATGCAGTCTTTCGTCCTGCAAGTATGATATATAATTTCCCGTTGATGATTAATTATATGAATGATACTTAATGGGAAGTTAATATTTAATAAAATCGTTCAACGCGGTTATAAAATACCTGGAAATATGCTGCTAGTATTACAAACAATGTGGACTACATTATTCTGTCTGAATTTACGTAAATCGTAAACAGTAGCTTTGTTTGTTTCATGCCTAAAAACAGGGTAAGTATGTCGAAAAAATCGATTATATGCAATCAGAATAGACAACACTCACTTTGTTAAAGACACAAACACATTATTTATTTTTTACTTTTAAAAGAAAACAATCCAAAAAAATGTTAAAAATTGTGGGCAATAATACTGGTCGGGGCCAAAAAGCTATGGTTGGTAGGGAAATCTGAAACAAACATGTTTATTTTCTAAACCAAATATATTGCAGATAATAAGTAAAATCCTTTTGATTAAGAATTGGCGGTGCGACCGTATTTTACTCAATATCTAGTAGCTGGCTTAAAATGTAACCTACATTTTGATTTGCCGTTATGCATTTAACACGTGAAAAAGGACTACAAAAAAGATGATAAGTTTACTTGAAGCACTTCCTTCGACATCCTTTCATCTAATCGGATGTTTTTAGCAAACAGCGGATTTGATTAAAACAAAAGGTTTATGCAATGGTCGACTGGATATACACTACAGTATATGTTACCTATGAACATCAACTTATTGGTATTTACCTGTTTGACAGTTGATTTTCATGTCTTTGAAATAACAAGTCAGCGGTTACTATAAGCTTACAAGTTTGGTGTTATACTGTATATTATTTTTTTTTCATTAGTTTAAAAAACAACAACAAATAACAATAAATCATTCGCGCATGTGAATTACAAATCAAAAGTACATGTATTACTTGATCGTAGTGGCTTAAAAGAACACACAAATGAATATTTAAAATAATGTTATACTTATTTTAAAATGGCAAGAATATAACTGACACGAATAGAATATTTCCAAATATGTCACACTTGACTATATTTTGAGCAATTGGGGCTGGATGGCTTAACGATTAAGGTTAATATTAATAAAGGCCGACGAGCCGTATAATTGTCTGAACATGTAGATTGTATTCAAAATCCGTTTCGTCTCGCAACGCGTAAGTATTAACTGTTCATGTACAAAAATGACCAGAGAAACTACAACATTCAAGCAGTATTGGTTCGTTTTTATCCTTATTTGAAATAGATGGTGTTCCGGACTCAGGTTCCAATTTAAAAGATACTTCTTCGGTGTCTGACTAAAAAATGAATACCGGATTCCTTAAGGAGACCACCTTCACACATAACGAGATCCAGTATACTTATCGACGGGCGTTGTCTTAATATGATCTTATAAATGTTGTTTTAACGGCTAAATTTGTTGCAGGACATGATGTTAATTAAAGGCAAGCTTGCCAACACCGACGTAAAACTCGAACAACTCTTTAATCAAATCGACAAACTTCAATCGTCTGAACATGAAAGAGTATCCACAGAAAAAGGCATAGAACAAACAAGCGCCAAGGTAAATATATTGTTCTGTTGACGTTTTATCTTGTATTGTTTTAATTTGAAAACGTATTAGATAAAATGACTTATAATGTAACCTGCTAAGAACTTGTTTTGTATAAATCTGGAAATCATTAATAAAACACCATTTCTTATACATCTATCATAAATCACTCGAAATATATAGAAATACGGTTATAATAACCGTATCATTACACGATGTTCAAATGACGTCGGTTTTAATCTATTCGACTCACCAGGAATAATGTAGAGAATGTCCGAATCTGTAAAATGTGAATCTAGTCGAATACAGCTTCCCGGATGAATATTTATGCAAAAAGCTACAAAAACTAGCTCAATAGCAAAACGTTTAAACATAAACCCAGTTTAGTGGCACTGGGCAAACGCCGATGTACTAATAAATCAAAAAGCAATAAATAGTCTGTAGTCCGTTCTCCACTCCACTCCAGTGCAATACAACCGATTTTTACTCTGTTGACGTCACGGGCACAACAATAGTTATTGTGCGATGTTAAAGTGACGTCATTGCAAAATATATTTCGCCAAATCTTTTTTTATATTTTGATATAGCTTTGGAAAATCCGAATCTTACAAAATCCGCTCTTGTCGAATAAAACCTCCCGGAAAGAAACACAGTTGAAATAACCCTTTTAATATTTGCACTCTCACATCCAGACGTCATTTATGGGATAAAATACTAACAGCCAAATGAATTGAAATTTATTTTAAAAAGGAAAAGAAAAAGGAAAGTCCGAATAAAATGTATGATTACACCATAATGTAAATACTAGGTAAAAGTCCCATAAAGTTGGGCGTATAAGAAAGTCCCAAACAAAGTCCAAATTACCCTTTTTATATGGTAATCTTCTTTGAAAATAGTTGGAAATAAAATAGATAAAGGCACTACGAATAGGCATTTCTGGTGAATTCAGCCGTGCTGGATAACTCTTTCTAGCACACCCGATGGACATTCCGGTGACGTCAACCGTGCTGGAAAAATGCCATCTGGCATCCCAGATGAGTCACGCGCTGTGACGTAATAATTTTTATTTCTTTTATTATATATTTTATGTAACCATGATTATGAGGTTTCAATAGATGAGTTCCATACACAGTAACTTTGCAAAAGTTTACCTTTAAACAAAATAACCCTTAAAAGACGTGATGACGAAGGAACGTATTGACTTATGAAATGAATACAAATAACTGCGCGTCATGGCGTCAGTGAACATAATTGCACGCGGTTTTTGGCGAATTTTACAAACATTAGCTCTTCTATGTATTTTTAACATTGTTTTTATTTAAGGTGTGCCAGAAGAATATAATTAATCTGGCACTCACCATACACGTAATTCTTTTTAGTTCTTTTGTAATAAACTAAATGCAATCATATTTTTTTTATTTCAATGGACGATTTCCGTAACATTTAAGTTAACAAAAATATAACTTAAGAACAAATAAAATAACCTGAAACGACGTTATATTGAAGAACCTTCATGACGTATGCAGTGAATAAAAATCGTTGCGCGTCGTCAAGTCAGTAAATATCACCGCACGCGCTTTTTGGTGATATGCACAAACATGTAATTCAGTTTACAAAAAATAATTCCAGGTATGCTAGAAGAAATATCAATGATATGTGTCCGGTCAGGAAAGAAAAACCCGCCCCGCGGGCACCTGCGTTGCCTTGTAACGGGGCTTGCTTGCCTGAGGTTCGGATTTTCTATCCGATCCGGAAACATATATAATTAATGAACAAATAACATAAAATAACTACACCTTAACACAAATAATTAAATATCCATATATTAGTGATGAAACGATTATCGAGTACAATCGATAAATCGTCGCTGACAATGCTATGTCGGCGATAATCGATAGTGGTTGTCCAAAATCGATGTCGCTAATGTAACTTCCGGTAACAACGTATTTTTTGTTATGCGATAAAAGAAGAGTGCGGTGAATGTAAATACTTTGGCTTAAAAACTGACAAACTCCCTAAATTATCAATTGTTTTTAATTTAGTGGTTTATATATTTCATAAAACCACAATAATCTATCGCTATGGTGTAGTGGGTCCGGTCTTACCTGCAAATACCGGGGATCCCGGCTCGATGCATTCTGTTTTTGAAACCTTTTTTGTATCGTTTATTATTAACAAATTTACTTTTTTGTGAAAAGTTTATGAAATAAGGATATTTTGATAAAATCTTCAATATTACCGGTTATTGGATGATAAGCTGGTTAGCAAATAATTAATATGCTTTTACATGGATAAAATGCTTAGATAACTTACATGATGCGGTGTGCATGATTTTGCAATTGATGTACACTTATTAAGTACACGTATGTGTTTTGTTGTTATGTTTTTCGTTACGTTATTAAAGACAGAAAAAGGTTATGTATATTTGCTTACTGTTGCAAAAAGCATGATTATAGCATCACACGTGCTGATTTCAGGTTAAACCATTTAAATGATCATGATTATACTATAAAAATGTATTCCTAAAGGATATTATAAGCTTTCGATTATTGTCCGATAGTAAATCGAAATACTTGGTCCGATACGATTCGATTGTCGATAGCAAATGGAGTCCGATTTTCAAACACTACCATATATATAGAAAATAAAAAGTCGATATAGTTCTTGTGTTTATAAATTATCAGGTGGTTCAACAAGTTTCCGAACGCATTGACCACCAAAAGCTTGGTCAAAGTGATGCCTGGGTGTCTGAAGAATCAGCTGCTACACTTGAAGATCTCGAAAACAAAGTAACTGCGATGGCTAATGAGTCGTCTGCGAAACAAGAAGTTCTGGAACAGAAAGTAAATGAAATTCACAATGCCGTTAAACTAATGGGTACGGGAATGGCAACCGTTGCAAACACATTAAATAGAGTAAAACGTGGTTTTGCAAAAGAAAAACTCTCAATGTTAAACGAAGTAGTGGCGCTCAAAGAAGCTACTGCCAATGTAAAGAAAGCTATCGAAGATGTTTTTGTAGATTTCAATAAAACCATGGATACCATAGAGCATAGACAAACTGAGATTATAACAAAACTAAAAACCGATATTGAAACAATGGTGACTTATGCCTCTGATAACATAGCGGAGACTGTTGAAAATGAATCACTGAAGGCAACACGTTTATTACAAGACACGTTAAACTACATTGGCAAAAACGTGCAACAGCTGTCAAGTGAGATTTCATCTGCCGAAGTCAACATTTCGTCGAAGTTATATGATAAAGAGCGTGAAGTCATTAACAAACTTGACAATATTTCATCGGAATGTGTTAACTTGTCAAGTAATCTAGACTTTCATGACAAGAAGATGATGTTCATACAAAGTTTTGATGGAAACGGTTTTATGGATTATTTACAAATAAGTGGTTCACCATCTGTATGGCATTTTCACGTGCCCGGGGCCATGGCAAGGCTTGTCAACGCCACAAGATACGACACAAACGGTGTCCAAGGTCGACTGGAGGTTTACGTGAATAAAGAGTGGGGATCAGTATGTGATAGGGCCGTTCATGATGACGATTATGATGGTACAGAGCAAGATACAGTTGCCTGTAGAACCCTGGGCGCGAGTTTTACCAAAGGGTTGGCCCTGCCTAACACTCCGTTTGGTCTGAATACGAAACGTATTGTGATGAGTAAAGAATGTGATGGCCACGAACAGTCATTGTTTGATTGTAGAAACTACAGCATCGTTTGGCGTCGAATTACTTGCCGCAAACGTGAAGTACACTTGCGTTGTTTCGCATAAAGATTTGGCAATGAGACTGGACATTTGTTACAGAAATGTGGACAGTGATTGGGATCATGAGTACATGTTTGAGCGTAGAGGTCAGAGACCGAATAGTTAAGGAAGTGACTATCTGTGATGTTTTAATGAATGTTTAGATCAACCGTTTCGGCTATGAAAATTGATTAGAAACTACTAATTGCACAAATAAATATATACGGATGCATGAACCTAATAGTTATGAGAATAAAACAAGTTTACACGTATGTAATAGTTTAACGTATTTAATTCAACATATACATTTGATCGCTTTGTCATACAGTAATACACGTATTTTAGAAAGAAACGTATGAATAATATATGAATCACTTGGAATTTCTTCTTACTAGCCTAATAAATTCAATACACATTTTTATACCTGTGTTATAATTATATCTTGACATTGTTTTTATTTCGACCAATTAATTAGGATTAAACTATTTGCCGCAAATTGTATTATTTTTATCAGTTTGTGAATGAGTCATGTGATAAAATAATGACACATGAGTTGCATTTTTAAAAAAAATAAATATATTTGTTATATGAAACTTCATAATAAAAACTCGTCAAAAGTTCGCTTTATAACTTTTCTTAATTCGTTGCATGTGATTTTATATCAAATGGCAACTTATGTAAGATTATAAATACCTAAAGAAATTTATATATTAGCATATAATAAAGATACAATCGTGTCTGTTTTTCAGATGTACATTGGTGGATAAGTGTTCCTTGTGCATGCTGTAAATATTCCAAATACAGTGTATTGAATTAGTAATATATGTTTGTTTTGTAATTTGCCTGGTATGTAGACTATGACATTAAAACCAAACGTTAAAGATAAATTTGGTATGGCGTTCACGTGGCATAATCTCTGTAAATTATATTATAAAACTATTATTTTATAAGTGAAATAAAGTGTAACAAACGCCAGCTCTTAAACATATCATTTTATTGAGTTGCAACTTTTTAAACAGAGACAATATCGTGGATGACATCGCAATATATAACATCAATGTACTACGTACTTATTGTAATAAAATTCAAAACAAAAAGTGGACATATGCGGCCGCAAAAAACGGAACTGCAAGGGTTCGCTTTAAGGCGCCAAGCAGTCCGTTAAAAATACAACCAGCCGAGATAAGGGCAGATAATTTGTATTTTTACCCCCCTTTGCTAAATATTTAAAGTTAAACTTAACGCAATGTTTGTACGCAATACACACCCTGCTGACACGCAATTAAAACGCAAAGCAAACTGTTTCCACAGCGTTTAAAGGTTAAACGCAAAAATTACTGGACACAACACGCAAGAACCTGCTGACACGCAATCAAAACGCAAAGCAAACTGTTTCCACAGCGTTTAAAGGTTAAACGCACAAATTACTAGACACAACACGCAAGAACCTGCAGGGTTACGCAACATAGGTGTTACCATAACACAAGAGCAACAACCTAAGGACTTGTATATTATATTGCGTTAAATTATCGTCTTAACATGTTTTTGCCCGTTTGTCTGTAACCACCAATTCACCGATGGGTATGGGGCTTAGCCCCGCCATCAAGTTTCAAGTTGGGAACAAACATAAAAAATATTGGATTTAACCAAAAAGATTATTGACTGATATAGTGATCATGTAGATTAAATGTTGCCCTACTCTCAGCTGGCTGAATTTTTCCGCCACAGAAACTTGGTTTCCCCCAAAAATTCGCCCGACATAATTAGCAGCTGAAGTTTTTAACTTATTTTTAAAATCGCGTCTCTGAGGTAATCGAGATAAAATTCGATTCCGACGTCATTTAAATGGACGCCGTCATTTGTAAAGAAATGATCTCCTGCCTTAATGTCGCAAGTAATCGCATCAGACGGACCCCCGGATGCAGCTATCAACCTTCCCAATCTATTTATTCGCGTCCGTTTGTGTTCGATCGCTTTCGCATCGCTCGCACCCAACCACTTGCGGCGTTGAATTATATCTATCCATACTATGGTGGCGGCCGGGAAGGCGGTTCTAATGTAACAGAGCTCCTTATTTATGATGTTTTTGAGTCTAAAAATTGACTCTGACACGAGATCATTACCACCGAGGTGAATAAAAACAGCCCTTGGTGGACTTTGAAACAATACCTTAGTTTCGATGGCACGGCGCAGCCCGTGCCACCCAAGGCCCCTTACCCCGTACCATCCTAACTCGCATGAAGTGCGTAGGTTCACTTTCCCCGTGTCCCTCGCCCGGACGCCACCCCAATATGGTAGGGAATCCCCAACTATCCAGATGTCTGAAAAGTGGTAAATAGCAGCCCTATGATAGACCTAGATGTTGTAGACACATAAACTATATATTTTTCTTCGGTTTAAAAAATACTGTAAAATCCCGCCTTCACTGGCTACGGTCTTATGTAGCGCTTGTAGCAATTCGAACGCCAGCGGCCCAGTTGCATAATTTGCTCATTTGACATACCCAATGAAGCCAAATCGGTAGCCCGGCCTATTCTAAAACTGTGCGTTCTGTAATGGCCTCTCGCATACGCAGTTTTTTGAATGCACTTAGAAAGAACACTTGCCACTTGCTGCCTGGTAACCGCCCTCCCGTTATTGTGGCAGAACAAAGGGCCCTTAGATAAAGCGCGTGTTTTACAATATTCACGCATCGCAAAAACAGGGCAGATTGTTTTTTTCCGCTTCTGCTGGGAGCTTTAATGTCAATGGAGTCGTTTTTTTGACTTGTTTTGTGTGTTTTAACGTGATTGAAATACTTTTCAAATTGATTTTGCAATCATCCGTTAACAATGTCGGGTTACTCGTGGAATTACTCGAAACTAACTCACCGACGCGAAAAAGGCCAAAATATGCTAATATAAATATTGTGTGAAACAGACTCGCCTCGTATTGCGTATAACAAACTGCTGTTAGTACGGAACATACCTCCCTTCAGATGTTTTTCGTCAGGGGGGCGTGGTTGTCTTTTGATGGTCTACCTCGTCGAAAACCTTCTAACATTTTTTGTATAATGAATGACTTTTGAAAATCAAACCATCCATGAAGTTTATGAAAGTAATTAATTGCTGCTATGTATGTTGCGATAGTGCTCGCTGCGCGACCTATTTCAAAACTATACGCAATGAACAAAACTATGTGTTGTTCGTTAGCTGGCCAATCTCGATCGATCATATTCTTTTCGCGAAACATTTTGAACGCGTTCAGGCCAGTAGCATACGCCAATTGTGTATTCGGAGCTATTCCGGCCGCAAGAAGTTTTCCAGCTCGATGTTGAATATTGTCCAAAGAAGGCTGGGTACCTGTCGCGGTTCGCGTTCTGCATTTGGGGCCAATAGTCTGAACTTCTCGTACTGAAAACGAGACAATGCATCGCAGATTAAGTTACTTTTCCCGCTAACATGTTGTCCCTTTATCACTGCATTTAATATGAGGCATTTTAGGGTTAGAAGTCTAACCAAGCGCATGACATTGGGGTTTTTAGACGAAAGTTTATTCATAATCTGAACCACCGCTGCATTATCGCAATTAAACTTTATTTTTTTGTTTGTGAACCTATCCTCCCAAATAAAGAACGCAACTAATATAGGGAATAACTCGAGTAACGTGATGTCCCTAGTCAAACCTGAGTTATGCCAGAAGTCGGGCCATTTTGCACTGCACCATTCACCTTGAAAATATATTCCAAACCCCAAACCTACGCCTCCCGCGCTGTCTGAGAAAAACTCTACATCCTCATTTGATATCCAAAAACTGTCGTGAAAGATAGAAACTCCGTCATGCGACCTAAAAAATTCGAGCCACATCAACAAATCGTTTTTTATATCTTTATTAACTCTTATGTGATGATACGGTTTTGTTAAACCGCATATTGAGTCAATTAGGCGCCGACAGAAAGGTCTACCCATTGGTATAGCTCTGCAACAAAAATTTAACGAGCCAATTAAAGATTGCATAGCCTTTAATGTTGTTTTTTGCTTAGCCAAGACAACAGTTATCTTTTCGATGACCTGCTCTATTTTATCTCGCGGTATTTTAACAGTCATGTTATTAGAATTCAACTCTAAGCCTAGAAAAACTAATATTTCGGTCGGTCCCTCCGTTTTTTCTTCCCCAATTGGTACTTTTATGTCCGCCATAGTATTTATAAAAATATGCATGATTGACGCACAAGCCTCTACATTTTTGGCCCCCCCCCCCCCCTAAAATATCATCTAAATAGTGCAGCAACTCGCCTGATGACATTTTTTTTTCTAACACAATATTCTAGTAACGTTGAAAAACTTTCAAAGGTGCTGCAACTTATAGAAGCGCCAAAAGGTAATGCCTTATCAACGAAATATTTCTCTTTATGTTTAAAGCCTAACAGTTCGAAATCGACTTGCCTAATGGGAATTAGCCGAAAAGCATTTTTGATGTCCATTTTGAACAATTTGCAATTTTTTCCTAATCTTTGAATCATGGCAACAGCTTCGTCAAAACCAGTATATTGTACAGATGCTAGGTTTGGATCTATATAATCGTTTACCGACTCCCCTTCCGGGAATGAAAGGTGGTGGATCATACGAAATTTATTTACATCCGGCGCATTTGGGTTACTGGTTTTCTTAGGCACTAGACCTAGTGGTTAGACAATTAAATTCTCAAAAGGGGGGGAAATGAAAGGGCCCGCAACCCGTTTTTCAGCAATTTCTGCATTTATTTTTTGTGATACAATATCTGGCCGAGCAAGAGCTGAACGAAGATTTTTTGAATTTCGCGCCACACGTGGCCCGGCATAATGTATTGGGAAACCTTCTTTAAATCCTTTAAGAATAATCTGTAACTTGTTAAAATCAAATCCTTCCGAATGCAATTGTAATTTATGTACATCTATTGGGGTGGGGACAAATTCATAACGTCCAAATTATTTGGCTCATTGGCGGGCACCTCGAAAGAAGGGTCTCCCCCTGCCGCGAAAAACAATTTGGCGGCCTCTGTTGGCGGCTGGTGAGCGTGTAACAGCAATTTGGTTCGACCCCCCGCCGCAGCTCGCTGCAGGGTGCTGACCGCCACAGCTTGAACATGTATGGCTAAAACGACAATTTGGCCACCTACAATTGCCACTGTTGTATTCGTGGCATGTGAATTTGCGGGTCGATGGAATTTGCCCAGTGTGACTGACGGGTTCGCTGTTCTGTGTGCAGCGCCACCACAGATCTGTGTTTATATGGGCCCAAGATGACGGATTAATCGCCTGGCGTAGCCGAAACTGTTCGTCATAAGCCCGCCATGCGAAACCCCCCTTTTTAGAGCTCTCTCTGATGTTAAACATATAGTGTAATAATTCATTGGCCTTACTTGGAAATCTTGCGAGATACACTCCCGAAAAAAATAATAAAGGCGTCAGTCCATTTTTCGATGTTACTGATTTTTTCCCTACACTCACGTGGCTTTGACTCAATTTGGCCGGCGTCATTTAGCCGCAAAATGTTACTACTAGCATAGTCTTGCAATTCAATGGAACCCTTTAACAGAAGAGCCAAATTAATAAAACTTCCATTTTGAATTTGTTCCCTCAATGGCTGTGGAACATGTGCAGCCAAGTCGTCATCACTACGACGAACAACTGAAATTGGCAAAGTGGTCTCTGGACCTTGACTTTGACCTGGTGAATCAGTGCCCTCACCACCCCCCGGAATAATTTTTGAGGCCAATATAATTTTCTCAAAATCAATCAGATTCTCAACCGCAGGTTTCTCTGGTACATCTTCCAAATTTCCCTCGACCAGGTCCTCTTCCACCTGATGTTTTCTTTTCCTTCGAGCCTTAGGCATCTCTGTGCAATTTTAACTTAAAATAATGTGAAGAAAACAATGAAAATACTTCGATTTAATACGATTTTAGGAAGCTGTAAATTTTTGTATTCTATCCTACAGACGACGAAAACGGAAAGGAAGAGCTATGACAGACTGGTTAATAATTTCAGCCTTAAATCTTGATATCTGATTACATTCGATCCCAGAATCGGAAGCAGTCTATAAAAATTAATTGCACTTCCGGCTGTCAGAAAGTGTAAACAAACGACCACAATGCGTCAAAATTACACAGTTGTGTATTACTGCGTCTACCTAAACAATTCTTACAGAACTTAAATAGAGCGGTTTATTTCCTAAAAATAAATGTCGTTATGCCTATAAAGTCATAACGAATATTATTTTTTAAACTGAAACTGAAACTGTTTTATTTAATTAAACGCCTATTTTTTACAAAATCACATTCAATGGCGTTGTACAAGTATAACACATAATACTAGATATAAACTATTGATAAGAACACAATAAACGGACAAAAAAATACATAAAAACAGAGAATTGAAAAGCATATGAAAAATCAAAGCGCTTAAAGCGTCGAATAGCTGTCGCCTGCGACGTTTTGTGTTTATAGTCATGCAATTATAAAACATAATTATGAATATAAACATCTAAGTAAAGTATATGCTCGCTCATAGTTTCCTTCGCGAAATCTTTTAGAGGCTTATGTTGATCCTCAATGAGATCATGAAGTATAAGTCACTTGAAATGTGGAATACGCCAAATAGTTACTAATAAGGTATGGAGTAATTCTCAATATCATATAAAACCTTATCTGGATCGTTGGTTTCATAAACAATGCACTGCCACGGATAAAGCATTAAGGAATTTTTAGTAAAATCTACTCTACACTTCAAACTTGACTTAGGCGTATTTATTATTTTCTACTAGTGTATGCCAGCTAAACCAAATGCATCACAAAAAATAAATTGGACATATTAGGTCTATGTTTAAGGCTTCTTTCTACAACGCCAAATACCTCTGGATCTAATCACCCACATACTATTTATTCCCTGTTTATTCCCGGTATGTTTGATGGACATGGATCTCAATCATGCCCTCAACATATGTCACTCGTGGACCAAATGAACAGATTTATATCAGTTGTTTTATAAATATGCATATGCATTATGCTACATGCTAATGATATAAGACTGAAATTACTGAGAAATATTCACATACTTTCCGTTTCATTCGGCATTACATGACTATGAGACAAATTGTAGCAGGTCGATAGCCTGCCAACGCTTCACGCGATATGATTTGAATGGCAAAAGTGTTTTCTATTCATTTAGTAATGGTTAAAATGTTGTTAACTTATGTTATTACACAAGAGAATGGTTTTATGCGACAGACATTTTACAAACACAGGTAAAAACTAACAATCTCAATCAAAAAAATGTCAAGAAATAACCGATTTAGGCAATTTAAAACATAGAAAATATACTTTTTTTCTTTTTCAAATTTTATTCAACACATACACAAAACAACAATGTTATAATACATGAAATGCACTAAATTTTTAAATGATGCCGAAATATTCGGCAAAACTCTTTAAACATCTGTTTGTGACTCTATGCTTTTTATAGTATGAGAATAGAATGACAAATTCATTTTTAAAGATATGCATAATATCGACATGTTCTCGTCTTCTATCGCTGATGAAATATACTTTATATATGCTATAACCTAGAGTGGCGAACATAAGGTTTAAATAAAAATATTCAGGATTAGTAATATTATATCCATTACAATATATTCAATCTTTCTTATATTCTTGTTTACCCCGTATTTTGAAAAGGCATTAGAAAATATACTTGTGAATGAACTACAATCGCAAAAAATCTGATCGTAGGATAAGATAAAATATTATAATTTCAATTTAAACATTATGAATTGATATTTAGCGCCTAATTAGCATTTACTTGCATCATAATACGATCCATATTTTTCCTGGGTTTTAACGACTTCTCAGAGTTTACTTCCAGGGAATACACCTGTCAGAATGCGATCGACCACATTCATTTCTTAACTACAATGTACATGTACACTTTTAGGTATAAACAAAAACAGTTTTAATAATTGTTCTTAAGGTTTAGTGATAAGTTTGATGTATTCGTTTTATTATGTTAACATTTGTGACATTAAAACATTTAAGTTTTTTTTTAAATATTGTATTAAGTCTCCTATAACTCTAATCAGAGTGGCAATGTACTCGTGGATATGTATATTATTAGTGATATGAACTTTATATTTGATGTACATTGATGAGACGTAAATAAACTATAAAAAATATTCATGTAGATATTATCGGTCCTCGGCCAAAGCAAAATCTAAAAACAGGTATATAATACTTGCATTTATTTGATTCAGTACGCGTTTTGAAATTTTGAAACAATTTGCGGATTCTGCTATATATATCGCGTTGTGTAACTCGCCGATATTAAAATAATTGCATTTTGTACAATTTCAATTGCGTTATATTACGCAAAAGGCAGCTTATTCGAACTATATTAACCGCATAACATAGATTGAAAACTCATTACAGCGCTATTTATAGCAAGCTATTTAATATGCATAAAACACAGTCAGTAGCTATTAGAGCAGATTGTTTACTAGGTCTTTTCGATGTAAATGTTAATGTAAATTAGGTCGATGACCTCCACAGTTCTAACTGCGCTGGGGTTGATACGCCTGTGCGCGCATTAATTCGCCAAAAGTTAAAAATGTCATGTCGATCTGCCGACGCGATTTCCGAGATACGGTTATAAAAGTCTACAGCCTAAAAACGACAATACAACCAATAAAATCAATACATATATCAGTTATGTATATGAAAACAATGTCGAAAGTCTCTCATATAGTGTATTACCTGTTACTGGATCCCTATGACTAAAACAGCGCATAAAAGTATCTAAACAAGTGCGTTTTCAGGCTTTTCTTGAAAGTGTTTAGAGGCAGACTGTCTTGCCACGATTTAAGACAATTTTTGCACACACATTTATAATACGTTGCATTTTGTATAGATCACATTCTGGATTTGTCGTCCGCATCGTCGTCTGCAACCGTCGTCCACATCCGTCGTCTACGTCTGTCATTAACATCCGTCGTCCGCATCCGTAATCCGTATCGTCGTCCACATCTGTCGTTCACATATATCAATCGTACCTTCGCCAAACCACTGTCTGTACCGTCGTCCACATATGTCGTCGTCCCAATTCGTCGTCCGCTTCATCCCCGCATCCGTCGTCTACATTCGTCGTACGTATCGTCACCCGTATCCGTCGTCCGTACAGTCCGCCGCATCCTTAGTCCTGATCCGTCGTCCGTATCGATACCCGCATCCGTCGTCACCATCAGTCGTCCGTATCGTCCCCAGCATCCGTCGATCACATTCTTCGTCCGTACTGACGTCCACAACGGTCCTCCGCATCTTCATTTAAAAACGAAAACAATACAGGATTTAGTTTGGTCACATTTATTTATTACACATGAACAACCATTGATTACAATGTTTTATTTCGATATAGGAAAACGTTCAAATTTTATGTTTACTTGGTTATTAACTGCTCATAAAATAGTGATTTTGTGATGACACATGTTAAATTTATATGTTTAGAGATGTATGTTAATTAACTTGTGTAAACAGTTCGTCCTCCACCCCCTTGTCTGTCTGGAGCGTACTTCAGACAGGATCCAAATTGCCCCATCAACCTCATGTTCAGTAGCAGAAATCACAGTGCCACTTGCTGAAATACGTAAAAATCTTGTTAAATAAACGATATTGACTTGAAACTGCTGAAAATAAAGTTTTTATATCAAATTCCACACAACAAAATTTCTCCAGTTTTGGTACAATATCTGCTGTATTTTTTCAATATCTCTCCATTGTTATACTTTTTCAGTGACTAGAATCTGTGATCAAAGCTATCGCGGATTAAATAATTTTCAGTAAATAATTGCTTTGTTTCCTTGAACAGGCACCAGTGCCTTTTTATAAGAGGTGAATGCACAAGTACTCACTTTAATGATAATTATACAATTTTGCTGGATGACAGTGAATTTAACAATTACAATGGTCAATAACAAACTAGTTTAATTGCATTATACATACAACACAAAATTGCGCATGGGCCTTTCTGATCCTATTTACAGATTTTATTTAAGAGCACAAATTAGCATTATTTTCTCACACACAAAAGTACAAATCGGCGCGATGCCAATTGAAGGCGAATCGGGTTGAAGTACATGTATGCTAAATTTTCGCTGAAACCTTATTGTAAAAACAACAGAAAAGTATTGCTATAAACCGTTAAACATGCATTGTATAAACTTACCTTGTTGAAATAATTTAAAATATAAACAGTCGAGACTCTAGAGGAGTAATTGACTCTTTCTCTCTCGTCAATATTCGTACAACACATGAGCAATATGGCGGATCGAAATGGGTTCAAAATTGCGCGCGTCTATTTTAAGATAAGGAATTAAACATGCATTTTTATCGGAATTATCTTAATGCGGGATTAGAATTTATCGATATAAGTATTTCTGCGAATGTTTATTCAAAAAGATGAACTTTAACAGCAAAAAAAAGAAAGAAAAAAGTCTATAAACATGCGACACCATGCGGAAATTTCAATTACAGAAACCAATGGCACTGATAAGGGAAGCAACTTGAAAAATGAAATGATCGAGTTTTAGTATTTATTTGCAGTAGTATCACGATTTTTTGAGCAACTTCTTGTTACATCATGTTTATATCATGTATCAAGTTGATAAACTACAACCTATTACAAACAATAACCAAATCACAACGTCGGTTCGATGTCTAATTGCGACGTCGGACTGACATCGTGATTTTGACGTTTATAGAGCGTTGTATTTAAGTGACCGACGTCGTGACCTAAATCCAACCTATATCCGACGTTGATCCAACGTCATGTGTTTGCTGGGTGGGATAGCAGCCTTCCGTACAAGTAAAACTAGACTTTGGTCGTCAAAAGCAATTAGCAATGAGATCACCATTCGCTTATCATGTATGTACATGTGCTCCGAGTAACGACAAGTCAACAAAATTATTGTACCAAGAAACCAACACCTCTGTGATGAAGCAATTAATCAGCAGATCACACGTCTTAAACTTGTTCCAAGTCCCAAAACATCTGTGGTGAAGCAGTCAATATAGCACCCAATCAAAAGTTCACAAAGAACCTTTCTTCACCGGACAATACCAACTCGCAGCCGGAAAAAAAGACCCTTCCAGATGTCCCGTCCCTACACGATCAGCCTGTTACAAACCATAGCATGGCAACATCCGGTCCGTAGCAGTATGTTCAACCAATGTATATGTCCAAGATGAGCAATATGAACGCTTATCAAACCCCGACGGGTGCCTTCTACAAGCCAGCTACGCTTCCCCCGTCCCCCCAGTATTTTCAACCACATGACGCGTTTCAGCAACAAATCCTAAACAAACTAAATTCAATGGATAAACGTTTTGTGAGACTAAATGTCATTGAAAAGCAGCTGTCGGATGTTTCAAACAAGCTTTCTGGAATGAACCGCCGTGTCTTGTCTCTTGAAACTGCTTGATGTCAATAAACGATTAATAAATTTAAAGCGCCATGTGCATTCGAGTCAAGCGTTAATGACGATATAGCAGAAAAGCAGTCCGCCATCGATAACACGCAGGAGGATGTTACTGACTTGAAATCCCGATCAATGCGAAATAATTTGTTATTTTCGGTTTTCCTGGGCAAAGTTCCCCTGATGAAAGGAATCACGAGGGTTGTTAAAAATGATCCATAACCATTTCCGGGATGATTTTAAAACTGAGGATCCTCAGGACTCAATCAAATTCGAGCAGGCACATCCCATTGGAAGATATAAGCCTACAAAGAAACGCCCGATCTTATAAATGTTTAGTCATTTTCCAGAAAAAGTTGCTTGTCAAGCAGAAATTCCGGGAACACGCCGACCCTTCGAAGGCTGAGGGCTATGTACCACAAGACACAACTAAAATCCGGTGTAGTGAGCAGTTTCCGCCCGTCATCCAGCAGCGCCGGCAGCAGCTTATTCCCGCTATGATCAGTGCCAAAAAGGACGGCAAGACGGCAAGACGGCATATCTTTCGTATGATAAACATTACAAAAATAACAAAATCCATAGCATAAACACTGTGAACACTACTGGTTATAACTAGGATTGTGATTGGAATCAGTTAACCTTTCTCGTATGGAATGTCCAGGGTATTCGCTCTAAACTTGATGATCCTGATTTTTTTAAACTTTATATCTGATTTTGATATTCTGTTATTAACTGAGTTATGGAATAGTAAAACATCCAATATTAACATTGATGGATATGGATATTTCAACTGTCCGCGCCCAATCATTAATAGCAAAGCTATACGTTCAACGGGGCAATTATTGAGTATTTATAAAGTGCTACTCAGACCATATATACTTGATTGAAAATAATGATAAGGGATGTATATGGACTTTATCCCAGAGATACCGTTTTATCATTGCCAGATGACGTTTAGTATAAATATTTATAATACGATAATTGATAATAGTTCTGTGCAAACAAATATAGTTCTGTTAAAAAACAGAACATAGGGACATATTTCATGAGAACTTACATAACAATTGCCATTTTTTTTGATGAAAAAAAAATGCCAATTTGTTGTCTGGTAATTTGTCTCTTGATGAATGTATGGAAATATTTTCGAATACTGTGTATGCTTCATCGTTCAAGTGCTTTGGTAAAACAAATGCCACAAAGGTTTCAAAATCTCCTTGGTTTGATAAATATTGTAAAAAGAACAAGGATTTATTTTTAAAAGCCAAGCGTTTATTGTCTTTAAATAACAGTGATATAAATAAGATTGCATTTCTTACTGCATGGCGAAATTTTGCTACAGCTAAAAGAAAATCTAAAGGATTATTTCATAGCCAGAAAAAGTTAAAGTTGTCTCAAATGAGTAAATCTTCTCCACGCAAGTTTTGAAAATGTTGATGCTGATGATTTAAAAAAGCAAATCCAATATATCAGATTGTACCGAAGGGCAATTTAATAGGAATGATCACGATTTTGTTAGAAATGATACATGTACTAAACATATTGACCAACTGCGCTACCACAATTGAGGAAATTAGTAAAACTATAAAACTGATGTCCCATTACAAGTCATGTGACTTTGATAATAATGACGCGGACTTTTGCATAGATGCATATGATTTTATTTCACTTGATATACGTACTATCTTTAAATATATATATGATCATTGCGTTTACCCTTAATCTTGGTCGAAGGGAGCTATTGTCGCTATATTAAAGAAGGGGATACGTCTGGCCCTGCTAATTACAGAGGTATTACATTTGTTAATGTTACTTCAATAATATGTTCTTTAATTTTGAGGAGTAGAATAAAAATCTGGTGTGAACTGAATAATAAGTTTAGTGATTGCTGTTTGGTTTTCGTGATAATCATTCTACACCTGATGCCATTTTTATTCTACACGCGATTATCCAAAATGAATTAAACAATACGTCAAAGCTTTGGTGTGTATTTATTGATTACCAGCGAGCCTTTGGTACGGTAAAAAGAGATGCGTTATGGATTAAGTTAATACAAACAGGAATTAGCTGTAAAATTACAAACATGATCAAATGTATTTATCATGACGTACAGTCATGTGTTAAGCGATGCTCTGTTGGCAAATTGGATTTTTTTTAAATTTTCGATGTAACTGTTGGTCTTAAAACAAGGAGAACCACTTTCTCCTCTTTTATTTATATTGTTTATAAATGAAATATTTGAGCATTTAGTTTTTCAAACATTTACTACTAAGAATTTAGAACTCTTGTTAATGTATATGATTTTATTTGCCGATGCTATTGTATTATTTACCACAGATACAGCAATAATTATGCGAGTTTACAAGCCCAGATGGATGCTATTCACCATTATTCTGTTAAATGGGGATTGAAAATCAATGTAAAGAAAACTAAAGTTTGTGTTTTTTATAAACGGAAGCAAGCTAGAAATGTGCAATTTCATATTAACAATGAATGGGTGAATATAGTCGATAACTTTAATTATCTAGGTTTTAACTTTTATTATAAAGGCTATATGTCCAATGTATTAAAAATGCTAAATGACCAAGCTCTTAAGGCCTACCATAGTATCTTGCCATTGTTTGACAAAGTTCATCGCGATATTAAAACTAAATTGTCTTTGTTTAACGCTGTGGTTGTTCCAATATTATTGTACGGTTTAGAGGTATGGGTTTTTATAGCTTTAAGGAAGTTGATAAGCTACATATTAGATATCTAAAATATGTTTTAGGTGTAAAGCAACAAACCCATAACTCTGCTGTATATGATGAAATTGGTTGATTTCCTTTATCCATTGTATGCAAGAAACGATCTGTTGAATTGTGGTTAAAAATTATGAAAAATGCAAACTTACCAATAAATATGGTATATTTTAATGCTAATAAAAATAATTCTTCTCGGGCAAAGTGAATAAATTTTATAATTGATTATCTTGGTTTTATGGATGTAAGACAAAACTTTGATGTAAATATAAATTTTCTTCCGTTACTTTCATGTAGAATTCGTGACCAGTTTATTCAAGGTTGGAATGCTTCTATAAATGATATGCTTTCACTGTATTGTAAACTTAAGGAAAACCTTTTCTTTGAAAATTATCTTGTACATATAAAAAATGATAGATTAAGAAAATATGACCTTTTTTAGATTATCAGCACATAATCTTGAAATTGAAACTGGTAGATATTCTGGTACTGCCAGAGCTGACAGAAAATGTAAATGTTGTTCATCAAATATGATAGAAGACGAGTACCATCTCATGTTATGCTGTACACTATAAATAGATTGAGACAAACATACTTAAGCAACACCTGCTGGCCTTGATTAAATATGTTAAAATCTGTATTACTAAGTAAATCAACTATTAAGCTACTAAATTCTGTAATATTTATCAAATTTGCAATGGAATTAAGAAGATCTACCCTGGAACTATAACTGTTCCTAAAATTTCCTGATAATTATTAAGAATATATGATTTATAACTTAACTGTCATATAATTATTATTATGTTGTTGTTGTTGTTGTTTGTGTCTTTTTTATTGTGCTCTCTACTGTACTTTTTAATCCTCGTGTGTTTGTATTTGTTTATTTTATCACCATGACCATGTGTTTAATGACCATAGGCATTTGTATGCCGATATTTGCCAATACACTTTGAAGTTTGCTGCTGGGTACGATATGCCAAACAGTGCATATACCCATTACCTTGTGATCATGTTCACTAATTGATCGCCGTAGGTAACTTAAAACGTCTTTGAGATAGTGCCTTCATGTTTCTTATACATATAAACATTATTAAAAGAAAGGAAACTACAAAAGAACAATAACTATGTATGCAGTATTTTCGTGAGTAATTTCATTCTTTTTTCTCACAGCATAACTTGAAAAGTATTTGAGGTATAGTTTTTAAACTGAATACAACGATATTTTTATTCGCTAAAAAGCATAAACAAGAAGCATTACTTTGTCTGCAATAAATTTTGAGTTACTGCCAATTGTTTATTTGTAATATTTCTGACATTTCTAATCTCGTTGTCGAAACTGATTCTACCTTTAACTTTCTTAAAACGATAACTCAAAATAAGAAATTCCCAGTATGTTTCGGTCGCGATTGACGTGAAGCCATAAAGCAAAATACGCTTGCAAGTTAAATAGAAATTTGATTGACAGAAACATACATTAAGGGGAAAAGTCTTAAATGCCACTAAATAAATTTAAATCACTGTACAAAAATAACAAGATAATAACGTTAAGAAAAAATAAGGGAAGAAATCCTAAGGATTTGTCTAAAATTATAAACAATAAGGAAACAAGTAAAACAGACAATAATTATAATGATATTGATAAACCCGAAAATAATAATGTAAAGATGGTGCTTACACTATTAATAATACTGAAAATGTCATTTCAAGAATTACCAAAGAAAAAATAAAAAAAGACTTTAAGATGTTTAGATAATGATAAAGCCAGTGGCATGGATACAGTTGTAAATAAGCGTATAAAAGTTATTGCTTAAAACAATAAAATTTCAATGCCAATATTTTGTTCTCATTCTATATTGTATGCATTTCTTAACCACCTTTTGTGTGTATGTTATATGCATTTCATACCGACCCATTTAAATTAAATACACAAGCGGATTTAGAAACGCTTGAAAATGCTTCTTTTGCATAAGTGCATTTTAATATATGCATTGAAATAATTTATGTACTTTCAATATTTCTACTTTAAGGCAATCACACTTTTAAATAGATTGTACAACGTCAAACATTACAAACACAAAGAAAAATCAAAAATTGAAATTTGGTTCCGGTAAATTTAACTGCAGTTTAGAAGTCGGTACACTAAAGATGTTGAGATGTAAATGTTGTTCTGGTTCTTAAGTCAATATACATGTAATATATTCAGGGGAAGGAACCGCTACGAGTATCAAACACATAGCTAAAAAGTGTTGACTGTTTTATGTATCCATAAAAGTGTTGCCCGTTACTTGCAATGGTGGACTGTGTCAAATATATCATTTTTTTTCAATTTTAAAGGCTGTTCGAGGCTACTTATCAGTAAGCTGATAACGTTTTGAGTGAGTGTTTGAAGTAATATTGATTTGTGTTTGTGTTGTTTGTCTGCGTGTGTTGATTGTGTTCATTTGTGTTGTTGTTACCTGATTCGAGCGATTGGTCCCTAGGGTGATCTCCTTGACTGAGAATCATAAATAAATGTGTTTTAGTACTCTATAATACACCTAATAAACAAATAACCCACTTTTTATCGTTTATTTTTACATATTAAGTCTTTTTAAATTTCATACAATCTGTATCATTCACAAGTTATGAAGGTTAGCAGATTTCGGATCGTGACATATGTATGGAAACGAGCTCAGATGTACAATATTTCTTTGATAAGACAACTGTATACGTCGCATTCATGTTCAGAAGGAAGTTATCTCCAAGGTGCTAAAGCTCAACAAGCACAAACTTTTCTTTGATAACTCTGCCAAGAATACTGTTTATTTACTGACTCATTCTTATAATTCATTTAAGTGGTGGAACGATTACAATTGAAAAATCGTCGCTGACAATGCCAGGCGTTAGCGATAGCGGTTGTCCAAAATCAATGTTGCTGATGCTACTTCCGGTAACTACGTATGTTTTTGTTATGTGTTAAAGTAGAGTAAATGTCAATTTCTCTTTCCGGTGTATTCTCACTGAGTTCATTTTAACAAAGGAGGTCTCTCGCTTACACAAATGCAGTTTATACACATTTGCTGAAAAACTTTCCCTAAACTACAAATTGTTATGAAGTGTTAATATGTTTCACGATAAATACTCAATAATCTTTCTCTATGGTAAGGTGGGCCCGGTCTTTCCTGCAAATACCGGTGATGCATTCTGTTTTCGAAACCGATTTTGGTATTGTTTGTTATTAGCAAGTTTACGTCTATGTGAAAAGTTGATGAAGATATTTGAATGAAATCTTTAATGTTACAGGTTATTACATGCTAACAAATATTTAATATGCTTTTACATGGATAAAATGCTAAGATGGCTTACTTGATGCGGTGTGCATCATTTTGCAATTGATGTGCAATTATTAAGCATGTGTTTTGTTGAATTGATTTTTTACGTTAAGTTATTTAAGACAGAAAAAAGGTTATGAATATTTACTTACTGTTGCATACTTAAAACGCATGACTATAACATCACAGGTACTGATTCCAGATTAAATCATTTAAAACACTGTTAACATTCTAGAGGAATCATTTTCAGCCCGAATATTATGGAAATTTGTCAGAAAGTTTTTTTCGATTATTTCTAGCTCAAGTTTTAATATTAGTTACATGGGGTCATTAACTAGGTTACAGGGTCCAAATATGGAAGGACCTTGTTAACACTCAAGAGGTAACATATTTAGTCCAAATATCCTGGAAATTTGCCGGAAAATTTGTTTCGATGATTTCTAGCTCAAGTTCGAATATCGGTCAACTGGGGTCAAAAACTAGGTGAGAGAGCCCAAATAAAGAACAACCTTGTTAACACTCTCAAGGTAACATTATGAGCCCACATATCCTGGAAAATTGTCAGAAAGGTTGTTTTGATATTTTTAAAGTCAAGTTCGAATATGTGTCATCTGTGGTCAAAACTAGGTCACAGAGCCCAAATATGGATAAAGCCTTGTTTACACATCAGAAGAGACCGTTTTACATGTGGCGATCTAGGGCTATCATGGTCCTCTTGTTAAAAATTTAGCAGAGAGAAAACTTAATTCATTTTGTATATCATGCAAGGGATTGTAAGTCATTACTTTAAGCTAATTTAAAAAACAAAACAAAACGGGACGTATAATAGATTCCTGTTGTGTACGGGTGGGGGTCCAGTATCTTGTCAGCTCATAAATTTAAGAAGACTCTGTCCATTCGTCACCAAATTTGGTCAACATATATATAGATATAATATATTGGACAAGTTTGATAACAGGTCATATCAATGTTTTCACTTGTGAGTTATCACCCTTTAATTTTAGAAAAAAAATGGGTCTTGTCTAAACAATAGCTTTTGAATGCTTTGTCAAATCATCATCATTTTTTTCAGAATGTTTTTGGGTATGATACATCGGAAAAGAGAGATAACCAGCCATTTCGAATTAGTCACTCAAAAGTTATGGCCCTTTGATTATCGAATCTACCTAAAATTCGTCTTGTCCACTCAATTACTTTATAAGCCTTAAACCAACCATCGCCAAACTCGGCCAGAATGTAAATTGGCATAATATCTCAGAAAAGTTCGATAACCTACAATATTGCTTAAGTCACTAAAAATAACTCCGCCTTTGACTATATTAATTGCCTAAAATTGTCTCACTTATGATTAAGGTTCCTTTGTTCAATCATCACCAAATTTGGTCAGGACACGTATTGGGATATTATCTTTATAAGGGCGATAACCAAACATTTAGGTGTTGGAGAGTTATCGCCCTTGATCGGTATCATGGATTGATCACTTCAGTACTGTATTTACCAGTAACGTTTATTATCCAGGATACCAGAGTGGCATACGGGAATGATCACTTCAGTACCGTATTTACCGGTTACGTTTTATCCAGGATACCAGAGTGGCATCTGGGAATGATCACTTTAGTACCGTATTTACCGGTTAAGTTTTATCCAGGATACCTTTGTGGCATCTGTCAATGCTCAATTCAGTACCGTATTTACCGGTAACGATTTATCCAGGATACCAGAGTGGCATCTGGGAATGATCACTTTAGTACCGTATTTACCGGTTACGCTTTATCCAGGATACCTGAGTGGCATCTGTCAATGATCAATTCAGTACCGTATTTACCGGTAACGTTTTATCCAGGATACCTGAGTGGCATCTGGGAATGATCACTTTAGTACCGTATTTACCGGTTACGTTTTATCCAGGATACCGGAGTGGCATCTGGGAATGATCAATTCAGTACCGTATTTACCGGTTAAGTTTTATTCAGGATACCTGAGTGGCATTTGTCAATGATGACTTCAATACCGTATTTACCGGTTAAGTTTTATCCAGGATACATGAGTGGCATCTGGGAATGAGCTCTTTAGTACCGTATTTACCAGTAACGTTTATCCAGGATACCAGAGTGGCATCTGGGATTGAGCACTTCAGTACCGTTTTCACAAGTAACATTTTATACAGGATACCAGAGTTGCATATGGGATCTGGGATCGATAATAAATATCTTTTTAATTTTAAGGGAATTAGTTAAATTTTATGAACAAAAACTTCATTTAAACACTAGTGTTGTTTTATTGAAAGTGTTTGAAAGAAGATCTGAATTTGACGTCACTCATATGACGTCATTACAAAAGTATATTAATCAAATGATGTGCAAAAGTAACGTATTAATATAATACGTAGTTTATAACTTTTATTGTTTCCCTAGCACAAAATATTTATCATGCATAAATTGAGAAAAATGATGATTGATTTTTGTATTTTTGATACATTGAGCCTTTTTTAACAATGACTACGAATGCATTAAAAATGTCCGTGGTTGATATAGAAACAAGTTCATCAATGGGCATACAACCTTGAGAAAATGGTGCACCAAATACAAATATGTGTAAGCAAAAAGTATGGAAACAATAAATAAACATAGATTATTTGCATTTTCTATTAGTAAATATAAATCCTCTACCGGTTTCACCACATTTGGTCCCATGATTACTTAAAAAGTATCAAAGCTAGGTTCATGCAACTCAGTATGTGGTTAGAGAGTAAAATGGGGATTATGCACATAAGTTTGGTTTTTTCGTCAGGCAAAGTTATGCAAAGTAATGGCCCTTGACTTATTAAAGATATAGCTGTGAAAATCTCGGTCCTTGGATAACTCAAAAAGCATCAAAAATAGGTAAATGTGACTTAGTATGTGGAAAGAGGGCATTATTGAGATTATGCACGTTATTTTTTGTCAGACAAATTTATGCAGAATTATGGTCTTTTCCTTATAAAACATAAAGCCAATTTGTTCCTGTGATAACTAAAAAGGTATCAAAGCTAAGTTCATGTTGATGGAAGTATCCAAGGTAGGTTAATGAAACTTGTTATGTGGAAAGAGGTCAATATGGAGGTTATGCACGTTTTTTCGTTTTTATTTTTTTTGCGTCATACAAGGTAATGCAGAGGTATTGCCCCTGAGATTTGAAATATAACCCATTTCGTCCTGTGATACCTCAAAAAGTATCAAAGCTAAGTTCATGAAATTCACTATGTGGATAGAGGGCAATACGTCAAAAGTACGAGTGTGGATGATCTGGTAGGTTTAACGGCTAAAACTGTTGCATTTTGTGATAAAGTTTACTGTAAATGCCATTTGCTTCATGGGCTGGATTGACTTCAATAACTTTGATTTATAACATTTTACATAGAGATTCACTTGAGACATGCTCACCCTTTTCACAAGGCTTTACACCGTAAGGGGAAATAGGGCGCCCACTACGCGGCGCTCATTTGTAATAAATTTTTTTTCCGAAGGACCAAAATCCTGCGATGCATTTCATTAATCAAAATATATTGTATGTGAAATGACTTGATGGCTGTCATTATAGAATACATGTTTTACAAAGATCCCTTATTCATGTGTAGTTAAGTATTTATTCATATTTTAGCTCCACAAGTGCAATGCAATGGTTTGGGTATTTTATGCATTTGTGTTCGTGTTTGTTTAAACTTAAAGTATTATATTTGTACTTATATGTGTACCAAATTTGAAATGCTGAAAAAGAACAAGACCGAAGTCCGAACACTGATAATATTATATATGGCAGTGGTATACTGTTATTAATACCACTTTTAGTTCGTCAAATGAATCATAAAATATAACGTTAAATGTTATGATTGTTTTACATTCGTTTTCCTACAACTGCTATACAATATAAAGAAGAATAAAAAAAAACTATAGTGTTGACTTGCATAGAACGGTACAGTTAATATAGACCACTGAATTACATGTATTTTACTTTTAGCTGTACGTGGATTTACAAACAGAATAGATGCCAAATACGTGTAAAGTCTGGGGCTAAATTTTCTCAATTTGATTTAAAGCGTCACATGAAAATACATGCAGGAGAAAAGCCGTACAAATGTGAGATGTGTAATGCTGTTTTCTCTCAGAAAGGTGATTTATAGAGACATAAAATAATACACACAGGAGAGAAACCATACAAGTGTGAAGTCTGTGATGCTGCTTTCTGTTAGAAAAGCGATTTACAGAAACATACAAGAAAACATACGGGAGATAAGCCATACAGTTGTGGGATATGTAATACTGCTTTCTCTCAAAAAGGTAATTTACAGGAACACATGCGAATACACACAGGAGAAAGGCCCTTCAAGTGTCGGATATATGTGATGCTGTTTTCTCTAAGAAACGACTTTTACATGTACATATAAGAATACACATAGGAGAGAAGCCATTCAAGTGTGAGTCATGTGAAGCTGTTTTCTCTCAGGTAAATAATTTACAAAGACATAAAAGAATGCACACAGGAAAGAAGCCATATCAGTGCGATGCATGTGATGCTGCTTTCACTCTGAAAAATAATTTACAAACACATGTAAGAATACACACAGGGGAGAAGCCATACAAGTGTGGATTGTGTGATGCTGCATTCTTTCAAGGAAGTAATTTAAAGCGCCATATAATAGTTCACACAAAAGACAATTAAGCCATTCTAGTGTGTGACATGGAATGCTGATTTATCTAAGAAAAATGATTTACAGAAACATATTAAACTGCACACAGGAGAGAAGCCGTACAATTGTGAGCCATTTGCTGATGTATAAGCATTGCTATAATTTGTTAACCGGGGCTTATAAGAACGCACACAATGGGCCATACAAATGTAAGGAATGCTGTTTTTCTTTTTCTCAGATAAATATGAGAAAGCACAAAAGAAAGAAGCCATACATAATTATGTGAATGATTTGTGCTGAACCTTTACAGGGATCTTTGGTAAAACGTCATATTGGAAGAACATGTCATGTTACTTTGAAAAAAGCTTGGAGTCACGTGAGAAACTTAATCTATGTTTCTTTTAATCTATGTCAGGCACATAGGCGAGGCCCCCTACGAGAACGGGTATGACACTTGTGACGCGTTTTATTGACACATATGAGGATACACACAGGAGAAAAACAAGTGTCAGATATGTGGGGCTTAAATATTGAAGATGACACGAGTCATGTAGAAATGTAGCATGCTATGATTTCCTTATAATCAGGACCAACGCTCAAAATACTGTTTGTAAGTTATGCATGGATATATATGGTGCATAATTCATTTTTAGCTCGACTTTTTGAAGAATAAGGAGAGCTATACTACTCACCCAGGCGTCGGCGTCGGCGTCGGCGTCGGCGTCACCCCTTGGTTAAGGTTTAGCGTGCAAGCACACATAGGTTAATATATGATAACTCTACTTTGCATTTAATGCCAAAAATGGGCCTTTATTATTTGACTTAGAAATTCTGGTTGAGGTTTTGCGTGCAAGCACACATAGATTAATATCTCAGCAACTGCTTGAGTTATTGCAATGAGACTTGATACAATGGTACTAAACCATCCAACCTACTTAATTTACCAAGTTAGATAACTCTAGTTTGCATTAAATTCAAATAATGGCCCCTTTTTATTCAACATAGAAATTCTGGTTAAGGTTTTGCATGTAACCACTTTTAAGTCAATGCTTCAGCAAATACACCATGTATTGCATTGAAACTTTACACACAGGCTCCTAACCATTTAACCTTCTTATTTAATTAAGTAAGATAACTCTATCTTTCATATTGTATAATTTTTGCCCCTTTATTATGCGACTTAGAAATTCTGGTTAAGGTCTTGCATGTTAGCACACATACGATAATATCTCAGCAATTACTTGATGTATTGCATTGAGACTTTATACAATGGTATTCAACCACCCAACCTAATTGGATAATCAAGTTAGATAACTGTGTTTTGCAAATAATGGCCCTTTAATATTACACTTAAAAATTCTGGTTAAAATTTTGCATGTAACCACATTTATGTTGATATCTCCGCACATCATGTATTGCATTGAAATCTAATCTTTCAGTGATCCATGCATGTTTCGCCAAAACATTTCAATCCTTACACTGAAAAGCGGCGGAATAGTCGAGCGCGCTGTCTCTGTGACAGCTCTTGTTTATTGATGATATTCATATCAAATAATGTAGATACATTTTTAAATCGTATGATGCAATTATGCTTGTTTGAAGTTTACATGTTCGCTATTTGTATATGTCAGCCATTTTATTCCATGAATTTGATTTTGTGACATGTAAGCATATTTCAAGTATATATTGCGTTTTATATAGTATCGAATAAACTTTTTTCTTCACAAATATAACCGCGTTCAAACGCAGTAAATTATATCTTAGACTTTTATTTTGTTACATGTATTTTAAACGAAGAGGAAACAGTTGATATTAAACACAAATATTTCAAATGTGTCTGTTTATAAATACTTGTTCTTGCAATAGAATATGCTTTAAGAGACACAAAAGAAGTTTTTTGGATTGGTCAATTGTACTTGGAGTTATTGCCCTTGATTTTTTGAAAAACTCTCAGTAACTAGTTGGTAGAAATTCTTGAAACTTGAAATAAATATGAACCAACATACTGCGATGATGCCTGTGTATTTATAGTTTTGATTGTGTAATTTCTATATGAGTTATTTGCCCTTGATTTATTAAAAGATCCATGTGATTTATTTCGTTAAAAATTTTTATCATAAAGTAGTCCCGGTCGATATTTTATAATTTGGCTCGGAAAGGGATAAACCAATCTGCTTGTCTTATTCTTTCTGAGATTTTTTTAACCTTCAAACACAAACAAGCCATCAAGCACAAACAAGCCATCGTTGGCGGGGGATATCTTTTCACTGAAAATGCTTGTTTATTATTGATAACAATTACTCAAATCAGAGGCATACTCATATCTTTGTATTTATGTATTTATTTAAGGTCCTCTGAAAACAAGCAAGTGAATGGCACATTTTACAGCCACTGAGATGTTTTTTATGTGTTTGAACACATTCAATAAATGACATCGTTTCAAGTTGTTGTGCCATCTTGTTTTCTATATATAGTAACATTTTAACGTTGGAAAATTAAGCAATACGGTTTTGATTTTTCTACGGAGCTGATGTGCTTAACATTAATTATGATACCACTTCCGGCAAACTTGTACAGCTGACAGCCGAGTTTTACCACGTGACATTGGTAGCAACAACAAAATGTCGTACGTTGAAAGGACTATTTGTTTAACATGTTTTTAGTTTTGAAAAAAAACTTCATGCCAACTCAGTCGTTCAAATGCAGGTAGGCTTAGTTATTGATTGTATTGGAAGTTTGAACGTGACGTTCAAACCAAGGCAACAGGATTCAGCTGTAATCAAATTCTGTTTAAACGATGACGGACATAAATAATCCATCAGCCTGACTGATTTGTTTCCGTAATGAATATGGATAATACGCATTAATTATCGTCGTATGTTAAAGTTCTTGAAAATATATTTCTTCGATACTTCGATCGGTCATCTGAAAGTTTCTTTCAAATTAACGTAGTAAGACTATTTTGAAAAAATATCCGAGTGTTTACATAGTGACAAGAGAATTCACTCTAGTACCAATGTTTTGAATTTCCTAAGCATTGATCTCCATTCAAATACAAGAACGGTCATAAATTATTTTGTTTTCAAATTTAAAGCCTTATCCAGCGAATTTATACAACACAGTTTTATAATCCATTTAAAGCATGGTTTTGTTGGTACAATTATATCGTAAGATATGGGCCGGTAGACATTTTGGACTCGGTACCCGATCGTTATTACCCGCGGGAGTTCAGGTACCCATAAATCCGTTTCATGCCTCTTAACATACACGTCATAGAATAGGAAATAAACGATTTTCTCCATTAGAAAACATCATGAAGTACCATGCCGTCTGGAACAAAGTGAAGTGTCGACAAAAATGTCCTGACTGTTTGTCCAATAAAAGATGAGGAACGACTCTACTCTTATTTTAAATCAGGCCTAAAAATACATTTGGTTCGGGTAGCCTGAACCTACCTACGGAATAGGCGCCGACTCTACCGTTCGATAGTTAGTTTGATTTTTTTAAATTGCTTTTCAATATGTCGTTTACAAACTAAAATGCAGAAGATGCCTTTAACACCAATCTCGAATGATGAAATTATATTCTCATATAAAGCCTTATTTAAAAAAAATAATAATAAAAAGCCCTCCCACCCTACCTATTTTTGAAAAGGATGTTACCCTAACCAAACTTTTTTTTAGGCCTAAATAACTTTCTTAAAACATAAGTGCCAGGAACTCCGGATCGTAAGGAATATTGATTACATTTTAACAAGTTCAAGTTAAAAAAGGAACCTTTTCATCGAAAGTATTTCCATACATTATACAATATTATTGTCTGAATGTATTAGTTTCGAATTACTGCAATGTCATAGCTAATGGAGCCAACAGTTTATTTTTCATTTTGTCATGTAAATATTTCAAAGGTTTTCAATTTGAAGAACTTTTAAAACAGCATAATATATTATTCAAGAGACATATACAAAGACTGGTTAAAAATAAATACTCGTGGGATATCTATGAATGAGGGAAACCCTGCAATAATTCATAATAACGTGTCACGGAACAGG
Organism: Mya arenaria; assembly: GCF_026914265.1. Taxonomy (NCBI): domain Eukaryota; kingdom Metazoa; phylum Mollusca; class Bivalvia; order Myida; family Myidae; genus Mya; species Mya arenaria. The sequence goes on from NC_069137.1 coordinate 16,541,002, forward strand.
GTCTTCATGGTTTATTGGGCTTACTAAAACCGGTGAATAAATAGCATGTATTAGAAAACAATTTTACGTTGTCCAATAAATATTCAGTTCAAGATTGAATTCCAATTGGTAAGAAAGCAATTATATGGAACAATCTTTATACTTTATATTGACTAGGCCACTCCATTTTTCGGTTAACATGTTTTTGGCAGAAATGTCCACCTGGTGATCGAAAAAAAGAAACCGTTTAACACGGAGGTTCTTCGCATTAATACAAATATTTTTTTTATTTTTTTATTGGTCATAGCCATAAAGTTTACTTTTAATATATATTATTCAAAATTAAGACGCATCATGTACCTGTATTTATTAACCTATAGATTTGGACACTTTTAATTTTGATACCCTTTCTATATTATGAAATAATTAATATATTCATGTACACAAAATGGCCGTTCATTTTTTAGTGAAGTATTTTGTACATGATAAGATATCAATACCATCTATTCTTGATCGGTAGTTCAATCCTTAATTGACACTGTACTGTACGGACAATAATTTATTCCTTACAAGTATTTCTATCAATTTTTTGACAAGCAAGAAAATGAATGTGGCATGATTGGGCCGGCCACGCAATTACATTTTTACATGCACTTTATTTGCTATACATGTTCGTTTAATAAACTCATTCTCTGTTTGCCTTTAACGCTGGCAGACATAGAGAATGTTTAAGGGACCACCAGACTTCAAATTATGCATTATAATATTTATGCAATTAATACTTTTTTACATAAGACATATATAAATAATGTATTTGATATTTTATACCTGTGGATAATAATATTGTACAACCATTTTTGTTTGTTTGTTTTTCTTTGTCTGTTTTAATAACTTTTAATGAAACAATCAGATATTTTCTATAGAAATGATAAGTTTGTTATTAAAAATTGCACAGCAAACAATCCAAAGTTCATGGTATTAATTATATGCTGAATCTCATCAAAATGAATAAGTTGCATTCTTTAAGGGTATTTTACATCAATTTAAGATGCGTCATTAGGTGTGATGAAATCATTTGGAAACTAGTGTTAATTAAAAGATAACCTTGATCTTTGAACTGTAGACACGTATCTTAAATGCTTAACAATCTCAATAACATTTTTGTTAGGTACAACCCAGGTATTTGGATCATTTGTCTTGAAATTTCTTACTACAACTTTCACAGTGCTGTTATGGTCAGTTATAACATGTTCCAATATCCTTATTAAAGATTTATAAAAATCATGTCTTCCGCAATGACTTGTCCTGAACAAAGAGTCGCACTAAATTGGTTCTCAAAAAATAGCTGTGTCCACCAAATACTGGTTTTAAAGCCACTGATAAATTTATGACAAGGGTGCGAAGTGGCCAATTGTAAGTGTAAGTTTGTAAATTACTAAACCTTTACTGTACTACATACACGAAATTATTGTTCCTGGTCACATGCATACCAATTTCCATTTGCATATAAAGTCTGTGTTTCTGTGTTTCTTAATTATGGCCAAAGTAAATGTTTTGTTCAACAACGCCTACCAATAAGGCACATATGCTTTTATAATTTTGCGATAGTAAAGTTACATGGGAGGAAAAAGTGCGCCCGGTGTGGTGCTGGAACCCAGTAAATATTATCATGTCGATGCTTTAATCAACAAAGTTTGTTATTTTATTATTTCGATCATGAAACATCAACAGTTTTAAAAACACATGTACTGGATTTCGTTTTATCATTAGGTATATAAGAACTGCTTAATTTACGTTATGCGTTTCATTAAGCAAGTTTAGCAGATTATTAAGATAAAATTGTTGTGTTGTTTCAACGTTTTGAAATACCATTATATTCAGGGTTTTTTATCAAAGACTCCTTCTTTTATGAATTTAATTACTATATAAACGTTCTTGAATTTTCTTATAAAGTATGAATGTGTTATATTCTAAGAAGAGGCTTAGGTAGAGACCAGACCACTCAAAGCTCAATCGTAGAACTTTCGACTTTTATAACAAACAAGTTCAGTAATGCAGCAAAGGCATTGTCTGAGGTCGAGAATGTTTGTTGCATTTTGAAGTATAAAACATGTTTTAACATTGTACAATGGTACCAATATCTAAGTATCTACTACTTGTAGCTTCCCAATTGTGCGTAATTCTGAACCTGGACAATCACGATTAGTTAAGTTCATAAACATTGGCTCCCATCCTATACTCGCAGGAACGAGGGACAATTATGCACATTCTGAACAGTCCGACCTTTTTTGTAATGTGTACTGTGCAAAGTGTTTGTCTGTCAGGGTTAGGACGTAAGGAGATACAGTGTTTAAGGTTTAGAAATGTCCGCGCAGTGCTCAATACATCGCATATCAGTTTTCCGTCCAACATACTCTTAAACGTAAGTAAGAACTGAATGAAACATGGCCGTTTCAGAAAAATACGTTATAATAAGAATCGTAATACAATGCATTAAAATGGGAAAATTGTACATGTACTTTTAATCAAATAAATCCTAATTATGCGTTACACGGATGCAGCAAGGCCGCCATATAAACTATTAAGTAAGGCTTTTTATATTGTTTTTATTCTTTGTATTTTGCCGATATTTATATACAAGCCAAGCTTTTTGTTACAGTAATGTGTTGCGAATGAGCAAAACTTTAGTGTTCACTTTTCAAATATAGGTTGTGTTTGTCACTATATATGCATATGGCGGAATATCTTGAATACTTTATCCAAATGGCTCTATTTCAATCTTGACAACTTTACCAAGGCGCACCAAATTAAAGGAGTTGAAAATGACGGTTTTTTGTTTCCAACAAATAACTCTTTAAAATGTTACAAAACGAAATACAGAAACTAGCTTCGCTTTGAAAAGTATTTGTAAAGCTCAATCTTGGTAAAGAACGTTATAAGAAAATCCACTTGCACGTTTTAACTAAATAACATTCCGAATGTATAGTTACAAATATGTTGCTATATGAGGTATATTGTACTAAGCACATTCAGCCGCAGTGTTGCTCGCTATTAAGTTATTTCATACGGTTGGCCTACGTTCGTGAAATAAACCTTTATTGTTCATGTTGTATTTCTGATAAAATCGATCAACCGGTTCCAGCGCTAATTCATTTTCAATCATTTGTTGTCAGTAGCTAAATGCCAATAGCTTATATAAAGCGATGAAAATTCATATATTCCATAGTAAAACCACCGACAATATTGAACGGATAATATACGGACCCTTGTATCAAAAGCATACGAAGCTTTAACGGCGGTTCACAAATATATGAACTAAAGAGACGCTGTTGCATTGAAAGCATATCTTTAGTTGTATCTGTTTTCGTTATATTTGAGAAATTAGCCTTGATCAAAATATTCCATAACACAAATACTATCCGAACATGTATTCTCTGTCCAAAGAAATGGATAGAAGCAGCTTTTTTTACCATTATATTAGTTTCCGAAATATAATTTAATAGCTTATTGACAATGGTAACATATGTTCAAACAAGCAGAACCTAATCGCAACATTGGGAGGTAGAACATTGTGTTGTAGAAAATAGAAGTATTAAGTGTGTATGTGTGTGTGTGTTAGTGTGTGCGGGCGGGCGTGCGTGCGTGCGGTGCGTGTTGATTTAAACAGAGACTGTCAAAATTGGTCAAATCGCCAATTTATAAAACCTTTTTCTGAATTTCTGTACTTCCAATGTGGGTTGCCAAAGTATGTTTAATTTGTAAATTGTGTATTCTACCTTAGTGCTTTCATGACAAAATAAATTTGTTTACCGTTACACGTTTTCATTTTCAATTTACGTGTAATAAAACTTATCTAACCAATCGCTATTGATGTGTTTTCACTTTTCACCTCCAAACTGGCAGCGGCGTAACATGCTGTACGCGATTCAAGTTAATCTGCTGTGGTGAGATCGTAAATATGAGTTTAGGAATGTTTAGAACAAAGGCAGAAAACCTTTTTCAGCAGAGTCCTCGTCCAAACCCTGAATGATGTCTTGTTGTTTTATCGAAATGTAGACTGAACGACAAAAAAAGTAAACAAAGAGTATATGTAGAGTTCTCGTGCAAACCCTGAAAAGTGTCTTGTTGTTCTGTCGAAATGTAGGCTGAACGACATAAGAAAAAGGTAAACGAAGGGTATATGTTCTTCTCCATCGACTCTAAACAACTGAGCTCAATTCTCAGGTCTTCTGTGTTGTTTGTACACTTGAGCTTGTGCTAACTCAGAGCACATGCTGAACATTTCCGTAGCATTTTCTTGTTAACACTGAATTAATTATTATTGAAGTGTTGGAATACGTTAGAAATAAGTAAACACATGGTTTATGTTTTGCTACAAATATATTTCAATTAATACATCTAGAGAATTTTGATTAGCACATAAACTTAATAAAACGAATTTTTTACAGAATACGTGGACTACAAAATGATTTTCCGTCTGACAAGGACCAATAGGGGGCTTTTGATTTTTTACTGTGTGTGTATGTTCTTATTATTTGTTTAAGTGCAATTGCAAATGTAATAATATAAACTAAGTACATGTATAATGTACATGTATAACATGTATTAGTAAAAACAACATCGAGAAAACACTGTAAGCGTTTATTACTTTGCATTAAAACAACATTAAGTACTATATAAAATCAAATTGAAATTGGTCAAGCAGCTATAACTGAACTGCAAGAAGTGGGAATAATTATATTGGTTTAAAATAAACGGGAAATACGCTCACATAGTGTCATGTTACTAAAAATTTAAAATACGGTGCCTATGGAGTAATATGTCTTAAGATCATGGATAATTTAAGAAGATTAATTAGTTTGTGCTCGTAAAACAAATTCTAAATGATGCTTTAAAAGAGTATCCAAAACATTAATAAAAAAACATTTTTGGTTATCGCGGTTCAACATATTTGTACACACACAAGCACTCGCACGCACAAATACACACAGACAAGCACACACAACAACACCAACAACAACCACAACAGAATAAACCCCAGCAGTTTTGTTTCCAAACAGACATTGAAAGATTTTGATTTTTCGAAAGAACAGAGACAATACCATATGTCAAATATCAACTAAGATTGTATTATTTGACAATGAGAAAAATACCCACACTGATAACGCATAAAAACGGTCATACACAATGCACGCACATTTACGGTCATAATGAATATCGCATAAGCCTATATCATATGTCAATGAGAGACATACAGAAAACGCAAAACACGGTCATTAAAATGGTGCATAAGCTTTATCATAGGCCAATGAGAAAAACACAGAATGTGCATAAAAACGGTCATAAAAGATATAACCTAAGCTTCTATAAATGACGATCAGAAAAAAAAACACAGATCACGCATATTATAGCGGTCATAATAGATTTTACCTAAGCTTGGATTATATGACAATGAAAAAACACAGAACAAAATAATAACAGCCATATTAAATGATGCATAGGCTTGTATAATATGACAATAAGAAAAACACAGAACACCTAAAGTAACGGTCATGATGAATGTCGTATAAGTTTGTATCATACACGCATACTCACAGTCATAACAAATGTTACCTAAGCTTGTATCATATGATAATGAGAAAAACACAGAACACGCATAATAACGGCCATGATGAATGTCGCTTAATCTTGTACTATATGACAATTAGAAAAAAACACAGAACACGCATAATAACGGTCATGATGAATGTCGCTTAATCTTGTACTATATGACAATTGGAAAAAACACAGAACACGCATAATAATGGTCATGATGAATGTCGCTTAATCTTGTACTATATGACAATTGGAAAAAACACAGAACACGCATAATAACGGTCATGATGAATGTCGCTTAATCTTGTACTATATGACAATTAGAAAAACACAGAACACGCATAATAACGGCCATGATGAATGTCGCTTAATCTTGTACTATATGACAATTAGAAAAACACAGAACACGCATAATGACGGTCATGATGAATGTCACATAAGCTTGTATTATATGACAATTAGAAAAACACAGAACACGTATAATAATAAGAATTTTAAAATATGTTTATATTTTGCGATATAATTACATTTAACCAAGAAAAGCAGACTAAAATCTAAATTATAATAATTATTAGGGAACAAATCGTGACAAATAATATACAAGTCCTCGGATATGCGGCTGTTTTATCCCACATCTTTAATGTGAATCAACATGCCGTTCGTCATCGATTACAAAAAGACCGAAATCGAGTTCACTATTCTACTGGACATCCGGTAAAGTCTAGCCGGACTCCAATCCGGTCGTTCCAGGATTTTGGTTCCAGGCGCACACACTTAGCGAGGATAGCATGGTCGAACTCATGGCTGATAACCGTGTCTCTGTTGTTGTTGCCACTGAAGTACTACAGAAACGTTTGCTGTGTTAACATTGCCTTTATCATACCCCCTCTCGGAATTCGGGGCGCTTAAAGTCGCCATATTATAGAAACAATTGCTGTGTTAACATTGCCGTTATAATATCCCTACTCGGACCTCTGCGTGCTTATAGTCACCATATTACAAAATCGTCTGTTGTGTTACCATTGCCGTTATAATACCTCTACTCGGACCTCTGCGTGCTTATAGTCACCATATTACAGAATCGTCTGTTGTGTTAACATTGCCGTTATAATACCTCTACTCGGACCTCTGCGTGCTTATAGTCACCATATTACAGAATCGTCTGTTGTGTTAACATTGCCTTTATCATACCCCCTCTCGGACATCGGGGCGCTTATAGTCACCACATTACAGAAACGTTTGTTGTGTTAACATTGCCGTTATAATACCCCCTCTCGGACCTCGGGGCGCTTATAGTCACCACATTACAGAAACGTCTGTTGTGTTAACATTGCCGTTATAATACCCCTTCTCGGACCTCTGCGTGCTTATAGTCCCCACATGACAGAAACGTCTGTTGTGTTAACATTGCCTTTATAATACCTCTACTCGGACCTCTGCGTGCTTATAGTCAACACATTACAGAAACGTCTGTTGTGTTAACATTGCCGTTATAATACCCCTTCTCGGACCTCTGCGTGCTTATAGTCCCCACATTACAGAATCGTCTGTTGTGTTAACATTGCCCTTATCATACCCCCTCTCGGACTTCGGGGCGCTTATGGTAGCCACATTACAGAATCGTCTGTTATGTTAACATTGCCTTTATCATACCCCCTCTCGGACTTCGGGGTGCTTATAGTCGCCACATTACAGAAACGTCTGTTGTGTTAACATTGCCGTTATAATACCCCTACTCGGACCTCTGTGTGCTTATAGTCGCCATATTACAGAATCGTCTGTTGTGTTAAAATTGCCGTTATAATACCTCTACTCGGACCTCTGCGTGCTTATAGTCGCCACATTACAGAAACGTCTGTTGTGTTAACATTGCCGTTATAATACCCCTACTCGGACATCTGCATGATTAAAGTCACCATATTACAGAAACGTCTTTTGTATTAACATTGCCTTTATAATACCCCCTCTCGGAATTCGGGGCGCTTATAGTCACCATATTACAGAAACGTCTGTTGTGTTAACATTGCCCTTATTATAACCCTCTCGGAATTCGAGGCGCTTATAGTCACCATATTACAGAAACGTCTGTTGTGTTAACATTGCCTTTATCATACCACTCTCGGAATTCGGGGCGCTTATAGTCACCATATTACAGAAACGTCTGTTGTATTAACATTGCCTTTATCATACCCCCTCTCGGACCTCGGGGCGCTTATAGTCACCACATTACAGAAACGTCTGTTGTGTTAACATTGCCGTTATAATACCCCTTCTCGGACCTCTGCGTGCTTATAGTCCCCACATTACAGAATCGTCTGTAGTGTTAACATTGCCGTTATAATACCCCTTCTCGGACCTATGCGTGCTTACAGTCACCACATTACAGAAACGTCTCTTGTGTTAACATTGCCGTTATAATACCCCTACTCGGACCTCTGCCTGCTTAAAGTCACCATATTACAGAAACGTCTTTTGTATTAACATTGCCTTTATCATACCCCCTCTCGGAATTCGGGGCGCTTATAGTCACCATATTACAGAAACGTATGTTGTGTTAACATTGCCCTTATTATACCCCTCTCGGAATTCGGCGCGCTTATAGTCACCATATTACAGAAACGTCTGTTGTGTTAGCATTGCCTTTATCATACCCCTCTTGGAATTCGGGGCGCTTATAGTCACCATATTACAGAAACGTCTGTTGTGTTAACATTGCCTTTATCATACCCCTCTCGGAATACGGGGCGCTTATAGTCGCCACATTACAGAAACGTCTGTTGTGTTAACATTGCATTTATCATACCCCCTCTCGGAATTCGGGGCGCTTATAGTCACCATATTACAGAAACGTCTGTTGTGTTAACATTGCCTTGATCATACCCCCTCTCGGAATTCGGGGCGCTTATAGTCACCATATTACAGAAACGTCTGTTGTGTTAACATTGCCTTTATCATACCCCTTTCGGAATTCGGGGCGCTTATAGTCGCCACATTACAGAAACGTCTGTTGTGTTAACATTGCCTTTATCATACCCCCTCTCGGAATTCGGGGCGCTTATAATCACCATATTACAGAAACGTCTGTTGTGTTAACATTGCCTTTATCATACCCCCTCGGAATTTGGGGCGCTTATAGTCGCCATATTACAGAAATGTCTGTTGTGTTAACATTGCCTTTATCATACCCCCTCTCGGAATTCGGGGCGCTTATAGTCACCATATTACAGAAACGTCTGCTGTGTTAACATTGCCTTTATCATACCCCTCTCGGAATTCGGGGCGCTTATAGTCACCATATTACAGAAACGTCTGTTGTGTTAACATTGCCTTTATCATACCCCCTCTCGGAATTCGGGGCGCTTATAGTCACCATATTACAGAAACGTCTGTTGTGTTAACATTGCCTTTATCATACCCCTCTCGGAATTCGGAGCGCTTATAGTCACCATATTACAGAAACGTCTGTTGTTTTAACATTGCCTTTATCATACCCCTCTCGGAATTCGAGGGGCTTATAGTCACCATATTACAGAAACTTCTGTTGTGTTAACATTGCCTTTATCATACCCCTCTCGGAATTCGGAGCGCTTATAGTCACCATATTACAGAAACGTCTGTTGTGTTAACATTGCCTTTATCATACCCCCTCTCGGAATTCGGGGCGCTTATAGTAACCATATTACAGAAACGTCTGCTGTGTTAACATTGCCTTTATCATACCCCTCTCGGAATTCGGGGCGCTTATAGTCACCATATTACAGAAACGTCTGTTGTGTTAACATTGCCTTTATCATATCCCCTCTCAGAATTGGTGGCGCTTAAAGTCACCATATTACAGAAACCTCTGTTGTGTTAACATTGCCTTTATCATACCCCCTCTCGGACATCGGGGCGCTTATAGTCGCCACATTACAGAATCGTCTGTTGTGTTAACATTGCCTTTATCATACCCCCTCTCGGACTTCGGGGTGCTTATAGTCACCACATTACATAAACGTCTGTTGTGTTAACATTGCCTTTATAATACCTCTACTCGGACCTCTGCGTGCTTAAAGTCACCACATTACAGAAACCTCTGTTGTGTTAACATTGCCGTTATCATACCCCCTCTCGGACTTCGGGGCGCTTATAGTCGCCACATTACAGAATCGTCTGTCTTGTTAACATTGCCTTTATCATACCCCCTCTCGGACTTCGGGGCGCTTATAGTCGCCACATTACAGAATCGTCTGTTGTGTTAACATTGCCTTTATCATACCCCCTCTCGGACTTCGGGGTGCTTATAGTCGCCACATTACAGAAACGTCTGTTGTGTTATCATTGCCGTTATAATACCCCTACTCGGACCTCTGCGTGCTTATAGTCACCATATTACAGAAACGTCTGTTGTGTTAACATTGCCTTTATCATACCCCCTCTCGGACTTCGGGGCGCTTATAGTCGCCACATTACAGAAACGTCTGTTGTGTTAACATTGCCGTTATAATACCCCTACTCGGACCTCTGCGTGCTTAAAGTCACCATATTACAGAAACGTCTGTTGTGTTAACATTGCCTTTATCATACCCCCTCTCGGAATTCGGGGCGCTTATAGTCACCATATTACAGAAACCTCTGTTGTGTTAACATTGCCTTTATCATACCCCTCTCGGAATTCGGGGCGCTTAAAGTCACCATATTACAGAAACGTCTCTTGTATTAACATTGTCTTTATCATACCCCTCTCGGAATTCGGGGTGCTTATAGTCGCCACATTACAGAATCGTCTGTTGTGTTAACATTACCGTTCTAATACCCCTTCTCGGACCTATGCGTGCTTATAGTCGCCACATTACAGAAACGTCTGTTGTGTTAACAATGCCGTGATAATACCCCTACTCGGACCTCTGCCTGCTTAAAGTCACAATATTACGGAAACGTCTATTGTGTTAACATTGCCTTTATCATACCCCCTCTCGGAATTCGGGGCGCTTATAGTCACCATATTACAGAAACCTCTGTTGTGTTAACATTGCCTTTATCATCCCCCTCTCGGAATTCGGGGCGCTTAAAGTCACCATATTACAGAAACGTCTGTTGTATTAACATTGTCTTTATCATACCCCTCTCGGAATTCGGGTCGCTTATAGTCACCATATTACAGAAACGTCTGCTTTGTTAACATTGCCTTTATAATACCTCTACTCGGACCTCAGGGCGCTTATAGTCGCCACATTACAGAAACGTTTGCTGTGTTAACATTGCCTTTACTATGTTCCCTCTTGGACTTCGGGCGCTTATAGTCGCCCTATGACAGGAACGTCTGCTGTGTTAACATTGCTTTTACTATGCCCCCTCTCGGACTTCGGGTGCTTATAGTCGCCACATTGTCCGTTATTTTCATTCCTTCAAAACAATTCTATCATGGTTTTTGTCTTCATTTTTTCAAAATAGTTTTGCTGTGATTGTATACATGTTTTTGCTATTTACATATAACCTGATATATGTTTAACTATGTGTGCAACTAATGTATTAATATCTCTAACCGTAAAAAGTATACATGTATATGCTTCATGCATACATCTGATATACGCTTTTTAAAAATAATACACGCTCGTAATTTTCCTACACTTTCGAACAAAGACGAAATTCGAACATAATTTCCAGAGCCTGCTTCTAACGTGCGTGTTGCGGCTAAAGTGTACCGACACTATTACGTGTAATGGTTAAGGGTTGATATTTTTGCCGACGACACACGACACAAAGGAAATGACAATATACCGGCGATATTACTGGTAATGGTTTAGGGTTGATATCTTCACGACGACAACGACGCAAACGCACTGACAATATACCGACGCTATTACGTGTAATGGTCACAGGTTGATATTTTCACGACGACAACGATCAAATGCAATGACAATTTACCGGCGTTTGCTCGCTTGACACAAACCTAGAGCTTCACTTAATTGAGATGCATATATGTACATGGTCCATCAAAGGATTAAATGACGATCTCCGTTTTGCAATAGCTATCTAAATCTTTAAATATTACAAACAGCGGCCATCATTGATCTTCCATGTTTTTTACATGCATGTAGACCGCATTACCACATTATACATGATTCATGCTAATGGTCCTACCTTAGGAAGTCCATCATGGTTAAGATAGGTGTTCCAGGTGACGCAGTCTTGGCTGTAACTCAATGTATAAGAACGTACCCAATACTTGTAATAATGTGTGCCTTGTGTAGATATTCCAGTCAATTTGCAAACGGTTGTCATATTCAACTGGAACATCAAATATATAATCAGGTATCCGATGTGCAACAAAGCATGTCATTTTATTGTTACATTCAAAATAATTCTAGCTTTTAATTGTATAATGACCACTCATTATTTTGATGTCAATTGAAAGAATGTTGTTTGTTTTATCAAACGTTAACGACAAATTACTAAAAGTACATATTTAATAACGTCATTTTCGTTTTGATATTTGGTCTTAATGCATCCGACAATCAAACAACTTCATGTCTTCCTAAATCACAATCTCCTAATGTTAATAAAATGTACAATGAATTTATGAATTTGAAAGGATAAGGTTGAAATGTGATTTTTTTTATTAATTCATTCAAAGGCATGTGGAACTAGTTGAAATAGTACATGCTGTGCATTTTAACCACTTGAGGAGGTTAAATTATGTTATCCTTTCCCGCCCAATAATATTTTTCTGTCATTTTATCCCAGGTCGACGGACATTGTAATCTGCTTCTTTCCTTGTCTTTCTCATATAGTCTCTTTTTGTAACATAATAGAAAAAATATCGGCGAAGAAAAAAATATTACCATGATAAATTCGTCTATGCTTGATGCTGACGGCACCCAGCCGCCATGTCGTGTGAAGGAGTCTCCTGATAAGGCGTATAACATCGGGCTGTATGTTTTGACTTTATAACCGTACCACGTGGAGATCCTAGATGAAACAATATGAGAAGCCACGTGACCATTCTTGAACAAACGTCCCAGTGGGCTCTTGCAAACTGAAATACAAATGTGTCAATCGATATGTGTTTGTTAGAAAATGATACTGTGATAGTGATCCTGTAAGACTGTCGCCTTTTACCCTGTATATAACATTGCTTGCAATACAAATACAAAATGGTTTAATATTATATCCATGTCGGGCAAACCTTATAAACGTTTGTGAAAAACATATGACGAGCATGTTTTGGTATTTTATTCTTAGTCTAGTGCCATAGTGGTTAATCATTCGAACATCAATGCATAGATCTGATAGGTTACATTATACTTTGAAATAATTACTTACCTTTTACACACTTGACGCGATACCGGATTATTGTAGCACTACGACTTTATAATTGACCACAATATATGCCAAAACGCGCCCAAAATCGTCCAAAGTAGGCCAATCCGAAATTTGTGATTGGCTATTTATTCGCCATATATGGGATGAGAGGAATGGGCAATCTTCATTGCATGTCGAAAACCGCTCTAATATGAAAATTTTATAAACTCTCAAAAAGGTCAGCCTTTTTGTTTTCTGTTTAACCGACTGTTTTGAAAATTAAATGCCTTGTTTAAAACATATTTGGAACTACTATCCTATATGATACTTCATCCAGTCCGTACGGTTTGATAATTCAGTAGTTTTCAACCAGTTGGTGGATTATGACAATTGTTTTTGAAACCGACAAATTGGACGATTTTAAACTTTTAGAAAACGATTCACTCTGAAGTATATGCTTCCTGAGAGTTTACAGATCAATCGACGTAATTCATTCATTAGTATGTGCAATGTTCTTATGAAGAATGCATGTCAAGAGCAGAAACCATGATTTGAAAATATAAACAAACTTCAATAATATGGTGAGAAATTCGAATCGTATTAAAAAAATCTCCCTTTGGGCTAAGGCCAAATACAGGTGACCTCGGACAAATAACTGGGCTAATATGAAATCATCTTATAAATAACAGTATAATCTTGACCTCCTTCAAAAGGGATGATAATCGTAGTTCTGTTTGTTCGTGCCATACATTTGCGCATGTTAAAAGGCAAAAGAAGCTCCAACCAGTGTAACATCCAATCTGATTATGTCCCACACCTTTACACCAATGACAACCTTACCGATGCAAACGCCTTTGTATACTCTAATGGCGTTAAAAAATAAAGTTAAATATTCACCAAAAACAATTTATACTGACATTTTAATAAGTTCGTATAGAACAGCTTGAAATTAAGAGAGTAGGTATTATAGATAGGTTAAACTCGCAAATATTTGTTATTTAAAATTATGTTTCTGATATTTTAATCTACGATATGTTACTGAGTAATTTTCGTCAGAGCGAATTGAAACTTTAAAACTATATTCGAATGTAATGAAACATCATAATGACAATAGGTATTTATTTGAGTTTCAGCTCCGAGTGCTGTTTCCGTGGTTTCAATTTCAATAATCTATCTAAAATGAATTCATACTATATGGATCGGGTTCATACAGTTGTATCGACCGATACTAGTACCCAGCCTGTGAAAGAGTCCATGTGACGAACCTATCTGGAGAGGATGCGCAGCCGGATTCTAAGACGCATGTACGAGTTTCGGAGAATAATAACGGAAAGGTATTTATTTCAAAGACAATAAATTACCGTAATACGGAGCAGGGCAGAACTTCGTGATGTTGCAGTTATCCGCTTGCAGGCAGGTATATCTTGCCTTCGATCCATTTGGTGAGGACGCACATATAGTCCCGGTAGGACAGATGTGGCCCAAACATATGCCTAAGAAAATCTGAAAAAGGCAAAGACCGCAAAAGCTATAACACTCTTGCTCAAGTACCGCTGAAGCAGGCAATCAGAACTATAGCTACAGCAATAATACACTTGCCGGAGTATTGCCTAGGAGACCAACAAAAGTATAACCTATACATGGAGTAAGCAACCAAAAGTACCGCTACAGTAATGGAAGGACTTGATGTTGTACAAGTCAGCATACCACCGAAGAAGGCAAAAAATGATAAACCTATACTGTTTCAAGTGTATATTTTATAGGGTTATTGAATCATGACAGCAAATGGATTAACTCTAGAAGTCATGTATAAAATTGTGTTTATTATTCCATGTGGTGAATTCATACCGAAACACTTTCGCTAAAGTATTTCCATTTGGACATATATTTGCACGGATATTTAAAATTTAATGTTCACTAAAAAGCAGAATATCAAACCTCTATTCCTTCCATCTCCGTGATATCGACATGGACTACTCCTGTATGTGTTTTGAAGTTTCTTCGATCAACTGTACGGTCGGATTCGTCGTTCAGCTCACATTTTTTCTTCGACTGGTGAAAATTGATTGACTGACATTGTTTGTCCCTTAAACACTGGACTTCGCATACTTCTAGCTTGGTTGTTTTAAAATTGAAATAGTCATATCCCAATAGAGTGACGTTGGTGTTCTCGGAGCGCGGCTCTGTATGCCCTGACCTGAAACACATCCCACTAACTTTACAGAAGAAGATTGCAAGAAAGTATAAGTTGGTACGCATTGTTCGCAATTAATGGTGCCTGAGCCAAAATAAATTACAACGTCATCCTTTTCTACACGAGTTTCCGTATATGACTGTCTGATCTTTTTTCTAATTTGCAACTCGGAAATCCGGTAGATGATTAATCACTTGCCGGTATAATAAAAGCCTTTACACGTTATGGCAGTTGGAACGTATTTCAAAAAACAAAATAACTTGCATTGTCTGTTAATGTTCTAGAAGCTTTTATGCAATACTCTGCTGAAGATCATCCATTCAAACAAGCATTAAAAATGTATAGTTTATTTACATGGCAATTATAGACATAGTCATATTTTAAATACAGTACATGATAGAGTGGAAATGATTTACAAGTAAAAAAGAATTACTAACAAGCTTCACAATAGACCGTCATAAAACATAGCTTGCATATTCAATTACCTTTGAACAAAGACATATTTTGCGACCAATTGTTTACATACGGTGTGTGCTTTATTAGTGCAGATTACACCCAATAATAAAAAAACGTGGCGACTTTGTTGAGTGTAGTTAGGTCTCAGCCAAATATGATGTTAAAGAGACTGTACACCAGATTGGCACCAAAAAAAGTTTTTTTCTGTAACGAATCTCAGGACAATTATCTAATAGAATGTGTTACGCTTTGATTTCATAATTGTAAAAAAAATACCAAAATGTAAAAAAAATGTGTCGGAGACCGTGTTCGAACCCGTGTCGCCAAAATTGCAGTCCAGCGTCGAATCCACTAGGCTATGAAGGCTTACTCTTATTTGGTGACTTAATTAAGCTATACACCTGCCTCGGTAATATAACAATATAACACCGACTAGCCAATCACGCATACGGAATGAATTCAACCTTGTAGACATACCCAGTAATCCTTTTTAATGGAAAAATACGAAATAACTGCTAAACTTGAATACATTGTAGACTATGTGGTACTTCAATGATTAAGTTTCAATGCATTGTACACATTGATGTCTAGTTTATGTCAGTTAATGACAATTTTCTTTTTTTCCGCTATTTAATCATACGGAGTACAGCCCCTTTAAGAATAATTGTTTTAGAATCTGGATATTTAGGTTTTCGCCACAAATGTAGCAGGCGCCATTCAAAAATAAAACCTAAAACAATTATACTTTAATTATAAACTATATTTTAAAGAAAGAACGAAGAAGAAAAAGCACTCTTTGATTACAGCTATCATTTCAGGAAATGTTTAAGTCTTGCATTTTTGTACAGGAACGGTTTGTTGATAACACTCGTGCAAAAACCTTGACGAAACCTTTGAAAGATGAGTTCCAAAAACGACTAACGGCGACACATTCAATTCTGCGGACATCTAGTATTTATGAGAAGAGTAAGGTCACCGTCACCGTATATGTATACGTCCACATGAACGATGCATACATGAACGCATGCAGAAACAAGAAAAAACATAACGTTTATGTGTGTATGCATGTATCCAGTGTCGCATGAAGTATCAAGGTAGAACACACCGTATATGTTTATGTGTACCCGAATGTATACAGGACCGCATGAAGTATCAATGTAAAACACACCGTATATGTTTATGAGTACCCGAATGTATACAGGATTGCATGAAGTATCAGTGTAGAAAGCACCGTATATGTTTATGAGTACCCGAATGTATTTAGGACTGCATGAAGTATCAGTGTAAAAAATACCGTATATGTTTATTTGTACCCGAATGTATACAGGACTGCATGAAGTATCAGTGTAGAACACACCGTATATGTTAATGTGTACCCGAATGTATACAGGACCGTATGAATTGTCAACGTAGAAAATACCGTATATGTTTATGAGTATCCGAATGTATACAGGACCGTATGAAGTATCAATGTAGAACACAACGTATATGTTTATGTGTACCCGAATGTATAAAGGACTGCATGAAGTATCAGTGTAGAAAAACACCGTATATGTTTATGAGTACCCGAATGTATACAGGACCGCAGGGAGTATCAATATAGAACATACCGTACATGTATATGTGTACTTGTTTTTATACCGAACCGCAGGGATTACCAAGGTAGAACACACCATATATGTATATGTGAACATGTTTTTATACCGAACCGCAGGGAGTATCAAGTTAGAACATACCGTACATGTATGTGTGTACTTGTTTGTATACTAAACCGCAGGGAGTATCAAGGTAGAACATACTGTACAAGTATATGTGTATTTGTTTGTTTACCGAACCGCAGGGAGTATCGAGGTAGAACATACCGTATATGTATATGTGTACTTGTTTGTTTACCGAACCGCATTGAGTATCAAGGCAGAACATACCGTACATGTATATGTGTACTTGTTTGTTTACCGAACCGCAGGGAGTATCAAGGTAGAACATACCGTACATGTATATGTGTACTTGTTTGTATACCGAACCGCAGGGAGTGTCAAAGTAGAACATACCGTACATGTATATGTGTACTTGTTTGTATACCGAACCGCAGGTAGTTTTGAGGTAGAAAATACCGTACATGTATATGTGTACTTGTTTGTATACCGAACCGCAGGGAGAATCAAGGTAGAACATACCGTACATATATATGTGTACTTGTTTGTATACCGAACCGCAGGGAGTATCAAGGTAGAACACACCATATATGTATGTGTGTACATGTTTGTATACCGAACCGCAGGGAGTATCAAGGTAGAATATACGTACATGTATATGTGTACTTGTTTGTATACAGGACCGCAGGTAGTTTTGAGGTAGAACATACCGTACATGTGTACGTGTATTTGTTTGTATACATGACCGCAGGTAGTTTTGAGGTAGAACATACCGTACATGTATATGTGTACTTGTTTGTATACCGAACCGCAGGGAGTTTTGAGGTAGAACATACCGTACATGTATATGTGTACTTGTTTGTATACCGAACCGCAGGGAGTATCAAGGTAGAACACACCATATATGTATATGTGTACATATTTGTATACCGAACCGCAGGGAGTATCAAGGTAGAATATACCGTACATGTATATGTGTACTTGTTTGTATACAGGACCGCAGGTAGTTTTGAGGTAGAACATACCGTACATGTATATGTGTACTTGTTTGTATACCGAACCGCAGGGAGTATCAAGGTAGAACACACCGTACATGTATATGTATACTTGTTTGTATACCGAACCGCAGGGAGTATCAAGGTAGAACATACCGTACATGTATATGTGTACTTGTTTGTTTACCGAACCGCAGGGAGTATCAAGGTAAAACATACCGTACATGTATATGTGTACTTGTTTGTATACCGAACCGCAGGGAGTGTCAAAGTAGAACATACCGTACATGTATATGTGTACTTGTTTGTTTACCGAACCGCAGGGAGTATCAAAGTAAAACATACCGTACATGTATATGTGTACTTGTTTGTATACCGAACCGCAGGGAGTGTCAAAGTAGAACATACCGTACATGTATATGTGTACTTGTTTGTTTACCGAACCGCAGGGAGTATCAAGGTAAAACATACCGTACATGTATATGTGTACTTGTTTGTATACCGAACCGCAGCGAGTATCAAGACAGAACGTACCGTACATGTATATGTGTACTTGTTTGTATACCGAACCGCAGCGAGTATCAAGGCAGAACATACCGTACATGTATATGTGTACTTGTTTGTATACCGAACCGCTGCGAGTATCAAGGCAGAACATACCGTACATGTATATGTGTACTTGTTTGTATACCGAACCGCTGCGAGTATCAAGACAGAACGTACCGTACATGTATATGTGTACTTGTTTGTATACCGAACCGCAGCGAGTATCAAGGTAGAACATACCGTACAAGTATTTGTGTACTTGTTTGTATACCGAACCGCAGCGAGTATCAAGGTAGAACATACCGTACATGTATGTGTGTACTTTTTTGTATACTAAACCGCAGGGAGTATCAAGGCAGAACATATCGTACATGTATGTGTGTACTTGTTTTGTTTACCGAACCGCAGGGAGTATCAAGGTAGAACATACCGTACATGTATGTGTGTACTTGTTTTGTATACCGAACCGCTGGGAGAATAGAGGTAGAACATACCGTACATGTATATGTGTACTTGTTTGTATACCGAACCGCAGGGAGTATCAAGGTAAAGCATATCGTACATGTATATGTGTACTTGTTTTGTTTACCAAACCGCTGGGAATATCAAGGTAGAACATATCGTACATGTATATGTGTACTTGTTTTGTTAACCGAACCGCAGGGAGTATCAAGGTAGAACATATCGTACATGTATATGTGTACTTGTTTTGTTAACCGAACCGCAGGGAGTATCAAGGTAAAGCATATCGTACATGTATATGTGTACTTGTTTTGTTTACCAAACCGCTGGGAATATCAAGGTAGAATATACCGTACATGTATATGTGTACTTGTTTTGTTAACCGAACCGCAGGGAGTATCAAGGTAGAACATATCGTACATGTATGTGTGTACTTGTTTTATTTACCGAACCGCAGCGAGCATCAAGGTAGAACATACCGTACATGTATATGTTTACCTGTTTTGTTTACCGAACGGCAGCGAGTATCAAGGCAGAACATACCGTATATGTATAGTATTATGGCAGAACATACCGTACATGTATATGTGTACTTGTTTGTATACCGAACCGCAGGGAGTATCAAGGTAGAACATACCGTACATGTATGTATATACCTGTTTTTATAACGAACTGCAGCGAGTATCAAGGTAGAACATACCGTACATGTACGTGTGTACTTGTTTTTATACCGAACCACAGGGATTTTCAAGGTAAAACATACCGTACATGTATATGTTTACCTGTTTTGTTTACCGAACGGCAGCGAGTATCAAGGCAGAACATACCGTATATGTATAGTATTATGGCAGAACATACCGTACATGTATATGTGTACTTGTTTGTATACCGAACCGCAGCGAGTATCAAGGTAGAATATACCGTACATGTATATGTGTACTTGTTTGTATACCGAACCGCAGGGAGTATCAAGGTAGAACATACCGTACATGTATGTATATACCTGTTTTTATAACGAACTGCAGCGAGTATCAAGGTAGAACATACCGTACATGTATATGTATACCTGTTTTTATAACGAACTGCAGCGAGTATCAAGGTAGAACATACCGTACATGTATATGTATACCTGTTTTTATAACGAACTGCAGCGAGTATCAAGGTAGAACATACCGTACATGTATGTGTGTACTTGTTTGTATACCAAACCGCAGGGAGTATCAAGGTGACACATACCGTACATGTATGTATGTACTTGTTTTGTTTACCGAACTGCTGGGAGTATCAAGGTAGAACATATCGTACATGTATGTGTGTACTTGTTTTGTATACCGAACCGCAGCGAGTATCAAGGTAGAACATACCGTACATGTATGTGTGTACTTGTTTGTATACCAAACCGCAGCGAGTATTAAGGCAAAACATACCGTACATGTATGTATGTACTTGTTTTGTTTACCGAACTGCTGGGAGTATCAAGGTAGAACATATCGTACATATATGTGTGTACTTGTTTGTTTACAGGACCGCAGGGAGTATCAAGGTAGAACATACCGTACATGTATATGTGTACTTGTTTGTTTACCGAACCGCAGGGAGTATCAAGGTAGAACATATCGTACATGTATGTGTGTACTTGTTTTGTTTACCGAACCGCAGGGAGTATCAAGGTAGACCACACCGTTCTTGTATATGTGTACTTGTTTGTGTACAGCCATTACACGCCCGCAGAAAGTAAGTAAGTTTTTATCCATACAATGCTCAAACAATGAAAGTGATTAACACTCGTCAGATATAACTAGTAAGTGGTCAAACAACTTTAATTAATATAAATTGCCGTCATAAAAGTCAAAATAAAAGATTAATTGTTCGTTATGAATTGCAAATGCTAGGGAGATTTTGCCGTATTACATGTTTATTTACCATATATACCTTATACACATACGTAAACCCAACCTCACAAAACAATTGCTGCATGTCATGGGCTCCAAGCTCTTACTTTTGTGTAATAAAATGAATGCTGTCTCAGTAGCATTAGGAATTTTGGAAAGGAATCAAAATTATGTAGCATATCTTTTGAGGGTGATGTTTTGTGCAATAGAATGAATGCTGTCTCAGTAGCATTAGTAATTTTGGAAAGAAAAACAAAAAGTATGTAGCATATTTTTTCAGGGTGATGTTCTGTGCAATAAAATGAAAGCCGTCTCAGTAGCATTAGAAATTTTGGAAAGAAAAACAAAATTATGTAGCATATCTTTTCAGGGTGATGTTTAGTGCAATAAAATGAATGCTGTCTCGGGAGTGATCAGATTGAAAGGAACACCAACATATGTATCATATCTGCTCAAGGTGCTGTCTTGTATGAAAACAAAAACTGTTTAATGATTACATGAGCTTCGCTGTTGATGGTGATTTTTGTTAGATGTGAATATCATATGATTGATTGGCATTTTTCGAAAAGAACAATCATAAAGGATTGTACTGTTTATGAACGTAGGTCGTCACTTCTTAGTTAAAAACATAGTATTTTGTTCTTACTAAACATCTTACCTAATTTGAATATGCAGTCGGAACGTCACATGCAGTTAATATAGATATATTTATTATATACCTTATTCATATGTCAAATCGTACACTTTCAATTTTAACATGTGACCGTACAATATATATCTGTATAGGGACGCACGCACATACAATAAATCCTGTAGCTTTACCGTATTGTACAATACACAGGTCCAATGGTTAACCTAGGATGAAGACCGGAACACGTGATATGGTTCTGAATTAAAATCATGAACGCCAGACGCTCTATAGATAGAGTGAAATAAATCCTTTTCAAAAACAATGATCGTGTCAAAATGTCAATATTTTGATAAATCAGCGAGGAATTGTAGAAAACTGGTCTTTGGTTTTGCTCAAGTCGGCTAAATTATCAACTGATTGGTCAATATTATCCGCAATTTTATACTGACCACTGAAATCATTTGAAAATGCAAACAAGTATAAAGACAAGTTGACAAGTTTTATACAATTTGCGGCTGATATGAACGCATTGATGAAATATTATATAATCGAAATATTTGGAATAATGAAGGTATAGTATAAATAAGTTATTTAATATTGTTTCATACACTATGGGATATATTTGGACTCATACACAGCTACACCATATATATATATATATTCGTACATTGTACAGAGCAATGTTAAATAACCCATAAAATTGTCATTTTGGCCTACATTTTTAAGCAAAAAACTAATATGATTTGTATAATGTTGAATAATTTTCATCATCATTCTTTAAGGAATCCGAACTTATTTATAAACGATATTTAAACAAGTTATTTAGTATTAATCACTCCAGTTGGCACAGGTTTACGCGAGGGTGTGATTTTGTCTTGTAGGGGAAACCTGGAGAAAACCAACACGTCCGGCTTGGTGACCACAAGCTTAACACACATGCGCCCAAGCCGGGAATCGGACCAGGGCCGCCTAGTTGTAAAGAGACACAAACGGACAACCTATAGAATATAATATAATTAAACATATGGAGGAACCCGGCATATAAAAAACAATTGTTCTGTCAAATCAATTAATCATATAATGTATCATTTGGAACATATATCTTGGACGAATATAAATGGCCATCATAAAAGTATGTGTATTAGCTATCTATTTCAATAATATTGGATGTAAATGACATTTTTTGGTAATCCTTATTATTTTAGCTTGTTTTAATATCAAAAAAAAAAATATATTGTTCAATATTTTTAATAACGTTGTTAAAAGTTTTCAGTTTTATTAAAAATAATGAATTCAGAATTATAAAAATATAATATAATGTAGTTTAAAAAAGGCACTTCATTCGCCGATTTTCAATATTATTTAACTATGTAACTTTCACAAATGTAATTGTGATAATGCCAATTTATGATTTGGTAATTTATAGCGTTATACTCAATAGTGTACACAACTTGTTACAAAATGTTGAAGATATACGACTTCGTGTTAGACAAATTCATGAATGATATTTGTTTGTTGATATTGTCAAAAAAATGTGGATGCAGTGTTTCACATATAATTGTATTTTTTTCTTTAAATAATATGTTTAAGATATAAAGCACACATAAATTGTATGGATTAGCATGTAGTTATATAGAGTCAAACTCTCATTCAAAATTTGATTTTAAATAAATGTATGTATTAATAGATTTACGCGCAGCGCATTTTCCCTCACCCCTCACTACTTGTGAATACCCTTGTGAAGGCTTTTCGCCTGTTTGGATCTGAAAATACCTCTCTTAATGAATCATTGATTGCTAAGGCAACATCCAATATATTGAACTTATTGTCTCTAGTTAAAAGGTCCGTGATATTGGTACGTGATATTGGTAATGTATCTGTAAATTGTTATTCAAAAATAAAGCATCCTACACCTCGTACACTGTTATTATTAAAGAAACATCGAGCCCTCCGTATACCGTATGTATCCTATAACTCGTACACTGTTATTATTGACGTTACCTCAAGCCCTCCTTATACCGTATGTATCATATACCTCGTACACTGTTACTACTAACGTTACCTCAAGCCCTCCATATACCGTATATATCCTATACCTCGTACACTGTTGGATCTCACATCACACTTATTGATCTCACATCAAGCCCTCCATATACCATATGTGTACTATACCTCGTACACTGTTATTATTGCCGTTACCTCAAGCCCTCCATATACCGTATGTACCAAATATCTCGTACACTGTTATTATTGATGTAACATCTAGCCCTCCTTATACCGTATATATCCTATACCTCGTACACTATTATAATTGATGTTACATCTAGCCCTCCGTACACCGTATGTGTCCTACAACTCGTGCACTGTTATTATAGACGGAACATCTAGCTTTTCGTATACAGTATGTATCCTATACCTCGTACCCTTTTATGATTAACGTAACCACAAGCCCTCTATTTACCGTATGTGCCCTAAACCCCGTACACTTTTACTATTGACGTTACATCTAGCCATCTGTATACCGTATGTGTCCTATATCTCGTACAATGTTATTATTGATGTTACATTTAGCCCTCCTTATACCGTACATATCCTATACCTCGTACACTATTATAATTGATGTTACATCTAGCCCTCCGTATACCGTATGTGTCCTACAACACGTACACTGTTATTATAGAAGTAAACATATAGCTTTTCGTTTACAGTATGTATCCTATATCTCGTACCCTGTTATGATTAACGTAACCACAAGCCATATATTTGCCGTATGTGCCATACACCCCGTACACATTTACTATTGACGTTACATCTAGCCATCTGTATACCGTATGTGTTCTGTACCTCGTTCACTGTTATTATTGATATAACATCTAGCTCTCCTTATACCGTATGTGTCATATACTTCGTACACTGTTACTATGTACGTTACATCTAACTCTCCGTATACCCTATGTGTCCTTAACCCCGTACACTGTTATTATTGACATTACCTCTAGCTCCCCGTATACCGTATATATATATCCTTCAACTCGTACACTGTTATTATTGACGTTACGTCTATCCCTCCGTATACCGTATGTATCCTATGCCTCCTACACTGTTACAATTGATCATAAATATTGCTCTTAAATAACGTATATATCCTATATTTTGAACTCAGTTTACATTGACGATAGATCTAGCGGTTTAATTTCGTAAATACACAGCACTTTGTACACTGTATACATTGACGATGCACCTAGCTATTTAATTCCGCATACATCCTTTACTTCGTAGGCTGTTTGTTTTCACGATTCAAATTGGTATTCAATGTTGTTTACATCCTATAGTTTCCTACGCTGTTACTATTGACGATAGGTCTACCTCTTTATTTTGTATATAGGCTATACTTCGTGGGTGGTTACAATCGGTAATACATGGTTGAAAACGTTCAATGTTGCTTGATATCCGGTATGCAAGAAAAGTGACGAAAACAACAACAATTTTAATCTCTGTTTATTATTTAAAGCAGACTGAAATGATTAATAATAGACGTGCGTTATATTTGCATCAATTTTCGTGTTGTGTAAAGAGCCATGTATAAAAGACAGCATAAACGTACGCCTCGGTAAATATTTGAGCCAACAGAGTTATGAAGTCCTAAACACCATAAGCATCATAAATGAACACTGTGAAGAACAACAGAAAGGGAGGAGAGTGTTTTATATCGTAAAAGTCATAAATGAACACTATGAAGGACAGCAAAAAGGGACGTGAGTGGTTGACATCATAAGCGCCATGAATTAACACTGTGAAGAAGAGCAAAAAGGGACATGAGTGTTTGACATCATAAGCGTCATGAATTAACACTGTGAAGAACAGCAGAAAGGGACGTGAGTGTTTGACATCATAAGCGTCATGAATTGACACTGTGAAGAACAACAGAAAGGAACGTGAGTGTTTGACATCATAAACGTCATAAATGAACACTGTGAATAACAACAGAAAGAGAAGTGAGTGCTTTATATCGTAAAAGTCATAAATGAACACTGTGAAGGACAGCATAAAGGGACGTGAGTGGTTTACATCATGACCGCCATAAATGAATACTGTGAAGAACAGCAGAAAGGGCCGTGAGAGTTTTACATCATAAACGTTATTAATGAATACCGTTAAGAACAGCAGAAAGGGCCGTGAGGGTTTTACATCATAAACGTTATTAATGAATACCGTTAAGAACAGCAGAAAGGGCCGTGAGAGTTTTACATCATAAACGTCATTAATGAGTACTGTGAAGAACAATAGAAAGGGACGAGCGTATTTTACATTAAAAATGAATATTGTGAAGTACAGCATAAAGGGATATGAGTGGTTGAGATAATAAAAGTCATTAATAAACACTGTGAAGAACAGCAGAAAAGGGCGTGCGTGCTTTGTATCATAAAAGTCATGAATGAACACTGTGAAGAACAGCAGAAAGGGACGAGGGTGTTTTATATCATAAGCGTCATTAATGAACACTGTGAAACACAGCATAAAGAGAAGTGAGTGTTTAACATCATAAACGTCATAAATGAACACTGTGAAGAACAGCAGAAATGAACGTGAGTGTTTTACATCATAAACGTCATGAATGAACACTGTGAAACACAGCAGAAATGGACGTGAGTGTTTCACATCATAAACGTCATATATGGATAATATATATGGTATTGGAGAAAATGGAGTGAGCATTTGACATCATAAATGAACACTGTAAATGTAACATGTATTCAAAATAAAACATTTGTCTACACAACGACTGCTGTGAAAATATCATATATAGGTTTTGATAATTCTGTACTGAATAATAGTAATCAATAAACAACCAATGGGAAAAAGACACACACAATAGTGGCAATCTCAACGAAATAATGTGTTACTGCTTACATAGGTTATTATACGACCAATATTATGAGAAACAATATCAGTGAATAATACAACCAAATTATAATAACGTAAACCTATAAAAGAGGATAAAGCGGATAAATGTTTGTTTCAATATAAGATTGTAATATATTTCACCTAGTAAGCCCCAAAATTTACATTACATTAGATCCTCATGATATGAAATATATTGCTATATTACACTGATTTCTTCTTTTTATAATTTGCCTTAACTTGGAATTAAAAAGCATTTAATTTCATGTTTTTAGAAAAACGGGCTTGTGTGTTTGTGCACGTAACGTCATTTCGGAAATGACGTCGTTGAAATTGTGTCCCAGCCCTGTTTCCGCTAACGTTTGATTCAGATCTGAGGGCAGGCTTAAATTTAAAACAGTGAAACACATCGACTTGATATTTTCACTATTTGAACCAGTGAAATATCAATTTTATTTCATTTGTTTTGTTTTAACCATCGGAAAGCATTTAATAAAAGAAAATAATAAGCAAAGAAAAAAAATGAACAATTAAGCAAAATGTACATGTAGCTCCATGTGCGTGTTCCCACGTTTCAAGAAAAACAGCCAATACTTCATATACCTTGGTCAATGAGTATAAACGATAAATGTCTTAATTTTGACCTTAAAATCGAAGACTTTTGATCACTCTGCATGTCGTTATATCTTTTAAACCATTCTCTAATCACATCTACGTTTGCTGTTCTTATACCTATTAGGTCTCATTTCCTTCAATTTTAGATTTCATATATATTTCTACTGATTAAATTGTGATTGCATTTAGCATCGGCCCATCCCTCATCCTACCATTAAACGTTTTAATTGACAGTTTAAAAGGTTAAATTATTATTCTATTAGTCAATAAATAATTAGCAGAGCAGGCATAATGACGTTCAAATAAAATAAGTATTGCATAGTTTTAACATAAAGCTCTCACTTTAGTAAGTACTGTTTGTAATCGATTGTTGTATTATAAGTAATTCCCTTTGTATAGGTCTTTTAGATAGTTTTGTCTGGTCTTAAATTAGCAACACGCACGCACGCACACTTGCAAGCTCAGTTGCTTATTGTCAACAGCACGTGCCTCACAAGTATACATAATATAAAATGTTCTGATTAAATATGAAAGCTTATTTTAAATGCCGAAAGTCCTCTCCAAAATTCATTCAATCCACGTGCTGTCGATCGTGCGTAACTAAGGAGCTTCCAAAGCTTGAGCTTCTTGGCGTAACTTCTCCCTTCTCTGCTGGCACACACTCAGACGAGGGGGTGTGACTATATGAAAATAGTTGAGAGTTAAAGAGTTTAAAACAAAAAAGAACACAGAAACGTTTTAATCATCAAATTGTATTGATTCGACGATTTTAACGAGGTCTCCTGATAAATTTAGGTACTAACTCACGCTATGATCCAAACACACTTAACACCATCCATTTTCTTTGGTATTTATGCCCAAAACTACAGAAACAATATCTGTAGCAAACAGTTTAAACATTTTTAATGGCACTGGGCAAACCTAAAAGACATAGAACATAAAACAAAAAATCACAAACATGGACGAACAGCACAAAACTCCACAAACAGCACAGTGCAAACATACTATATATAAAAAACTTGGTATGTTTATCAAGGATTGTTAGGTACTGCCTTGGAACGGTCAGTAAAATGTCAATTTACTGGGGGTTTAAACCAGTTTAAGTGCACAAACCCCAGTCTTATCCCAACAATCCTAAATAAAGAAAACTTATTGACGTCATTCATGAAAAATAAAGGTACTAAACAAACATCCGGATAATCAAATGGCGATTAGCAAAGCAACTGAATATCCGAACTAGAAATCAGAGTGAACTCAATACGCAAAACAAAGTACGCAAATAATTGCACACACGCCAGAACATATATGTCTCAACATTTCTAGAAGTTGAACTGTCATGTGAGTTAGTCAGAAAAACAACAACATCGGAAGATGTGTTTAGTTTGAAATGTCTTTCGTGAATTGATTCACTTAGTTTTATAATGATTTAAGTTAATATAAATCGTCTGAAAGGAAACAACCTTCAAATAGTTTTAAAAGTAAGCGAATTTATACTTAAAATGCTACTTTTTCATTAAAATGTTAAACTAGCCTCAGAAGTTAGAATAATATTGCCAATTACAAATAAATAAACCCCGCATAGATTAAGTTCGCAGGAAACAGGTATGTTGGTTAATCTATTCAATGTCTGCAGAACAAGCACGCGTACATCAGACTGTTCTCACGTAAATAAACATATTAGCAGGTATGCAGTAAGAATACATCATTACAAAGGAAAACTCCCCTTGACTAAGCGTTTTACATATCAAATATATTTCAGACATGTCAATATTGCAACCAAATTAATACGCGTATTAACGTCGATAAACAACATCGCACGAAAGTTTGGGTTTAATTACCGAACAATGCAGTATCGAATTCAACTTGTTTACATTAATTTGTACAAATAGATATTTTAAAGTAGGCAAGATAACAGGTCAGTCATTTGCTTTCAGATGATATATATATTATTTATCCACAGCTGCCTCGTCAAGTATTTACACTAATCTTTCTTTTCGTTTATTGCAGCTCAAAACCTACTCGTTCAACCTATTTATTTTGTCCCGAGGATGCATACAAACATAAAGCAATACTTACTGCCGCAGTGGAACTTTCATAGACAAACAAAGTGTTTCATTTAGTACTAGAAAAAGGAAATTAGTGCAACCGGCTTCAAGGTTAGAATATTAGTGATGATTTGTGTTTTTCATTTACTGTTTTATTTTAAAGTATGTTAGCGTTAGTGTGTTGTTTAATTCAAATTCAATTTATATTTTTATAGACTAAATCATTAATACCATTGTTCCAAAAGTTTCTTCAGTCATAATTTCAAAGTGGCAAAAATGTGCAAAATATTTGGTAATGGCTTTGTTTGTGTAAACGATTTGTATTTTTAAATCCCTTTATAAATACTTAATTGTAGGCATTAACTATATGTAATGCTGCAGAGCTTTAATTGTTAATATATTATTTATTCATTCTTTTCAATCCATTTCAGATAAGGCGTCATGAGACCCGTCGTGCTTTATCTGATGTTGTGCTTGACTGTCTTGGTGCCCATACAGGGATCACGGCTGGGGAAACTAGAAGATGTTGTAAAAAGTCTTAGGAGCTTCATATACAGCGTAATAATTATTACATTTCGAAAGATGGCCTTTAACAAATTAGTTGTTATCTTAAACTCAAGAACGTTGACGCAAAATCTATTTAGACGTTTCATATTTCATTGGAAATAAATTCAAATAAAAAATATAATGACGGACACAGCAAACATTCAATAATGTAGAACTTTGCGATATATTCATTGTTTCATTTGAAGTGGTTTGATTTTGTGACACCATTATTTAGTTATAGATAAACACCGGTAAATCAATATTTTGCTAGTTAAGGTCGCATCCTGATTAATACTCAAGAAATAGTGAATAATGTGTGGTTATGGTGAGCATAAACTTTGCATATGACGTTTTTTCGGAGAGTAATCATATTTGTTGTTGGCACGGACCGGTCATCAAATAAGATCTGGACCGCTGACGTCATAAAAATGATGACCACGGCTTTAAGACTTTCACAACTGCGAAAAAAATATGTCTGTTCAATATTTGCTTTTTTAAAACAACAGCATTAACCAAGCCTAAAACATTTTGAATGTTAATATAAATGTTTGTTATAATATAAGAAACATAACACATAATGTGAGTTTGGTTTGTGGTCACTAAGCTGAAAAAAGTGGGATTCCTCCTGGTACTCCGGTTTCCCCCACAATATAAGACCACACTTTCGCGTAAAATCGTGCCAACGAGAGAGATAAATTCAATGTTGTAACAACTTGTTTAACAATCGTTGTAAAATAAATAAGTTTAAACTAAATATAGCACATCACTTCGGGCCTTATGGCATTGTAAGGACCAGCCCTTGGACCTCGGCGTTACATCTTCGGTTGCTGACTGTCCGGTCCTTATACTGTCATTTGACCCACAATGGTGGTAAATACATATCAAATATTTAAATCAACTTCGTCAGTACATCTTAAATAGGGAGTTTATCGATCAAAATTATATTTAACTCGTATTTTAGTCCGTTTCTCTGTGACGCGGACAGAGCTGGGAAGAGAAATTAATGAATTATCTTCTAGAATTGAGTCATTTAGCTAATATTTGTTGCTGTAGTCTAATTAAAAATAAATTAATTATTGTGTACAATGAATTTAAGACTATATTCTTTTTGGAGGATAGAATATATTTTACCTCGTAAACACCAAATGTAAATACGAGTAAAGTAAAGGTTTTGGTGTTCGTTCAGTAATTAAAAAATAAATTTATTTTTTTGACAGAACCAACCAAGTGTTCTTAATAAAATCTATTGTTTTATAACCACCCAAATAACGAAATGGAGGAAAATGCTGAAGAAAATGTCAACATTGCAATGCGTTTGTAACATTGTATGTGTAACTTTATTTGTTCAGGAGTTATCTTCAATACGGCATGAGGTCAAAGAAATCTCCAACAGAGTGGACATTTTGGAAAACACCACGGTTACGCACGACCCAAGCAGTTCATACCAAGATATTGACATTACCTCTAACAACCTTGTTAATGAAACTAGAGAAAGTGTCAATCAACTTTTACGTGATAAAACTAACGAAGCAAGTCATGTTGTAAAAGCAGAGATTCAAAATATGCGCAAGGCTTACTCAAATGACAAAAAGGACCTACACATACTGAAGCAAGATGTTCAATACCAACTGAGAGAGCTTGAACAAAAGATAACTACCCATATGTATAACCTGACTGCAGACGTGCAACATAATATCGAGTACATTCATGAAAATATATCGCTGGCTAACATTGCTTTGTCCGAGTTCATCAACGGGTCTACTACAAACGTTAGCATTTTTTCGGACAATATAAAAATGGAAATAAAAGAGGTCTTTGCGAGCAAAATTGAACATTTTACCTTAAAATTTAATGAAACTGAAGCGCAAATGAAAATAAATGTATCGTCTACTCTTCGTCAAAATGAGGCTAAACTGGAAAGATTCGTGACGCTTGCGGATCGAAATGTTAGTGAAATAATGCTTAAATCTGAAAAGATTTTCAGTTTTGTTCGTACTAACTTTTCGGAAATGCCGATTCAAATTACCAATTTAACTTTTGAACTGCAAACAAACAAAAATGAAATAAGAGATGTAGAGAAAAGGCTGTGGAATATACTTGAGTCAACTTCAAGTCATTTAAGGAAAGACATTGATTTTCTAAAAGACTTACATTATTATTATTACCCAAGCACAAAAGACATCCGTCTGGCCAACGCGTCTTCATATGGCTCCAACGGCGTCCAGGGGCGGCTTGAGGTTCGTCACGATAATATATGGGGCACGGTCTGTGATTATAGCTTTCAAAACGTAGGCGAACGTTACATTACTAATAACGTTAACGTGGTATGTAGGATGTTCGGGTTCCAGGAATGTGACTATGTGGAAAAAGCGGGTCTGGGTGAGGGCAGTGGGGACATCTTGATGGACATTGTGTTATGTCTTGGCGGTGAAAGTAGCATCCTGGAATGTTCTCACGCTGGACGGGATGTTAATTTCTGTCACCATAGTGAAGACGTAGGATTCCGTATGTGGAATTAACATAGAGCTAACATAATATAACGATCTAAGTGATAGGATTTATATTTGAACATTAACTGTGTTGTTTGGTTCTGGAGATTTAGTGGCAATAGGTCATGAGTTTATGTTGTTTAATATCTTGTTTTGTTGGTAACGACGGTGGTTAAATAAATCTGAAAGAAGATGTGTGTGACTAATGACCATGGTGGATTAAATGGCCAATTAAAAGATGATCATAGACATTTTGCGGAGCACGCCAAACAACCTTACTTCTTGGTATATATACAACTGAAGAATGTTTACTCTAATAATATAACTTACTATTTGGTCCATAGTAACATAAAAGGATGGATCCATTAGGATAAAACAATCTCAAATGTTTCAAGTGAATGTCTAATCGCTTGTACAACATTTGAGAATACAACGCCAAAAACAGTGCAGATAAAAAGTCAAGTTGCATCAGTATGTTGGATAACAAGACGTCCGTCATTAGAAATAATTCGTGGACTTGATGCATATCAACTGTAATCAACAGCCGTGAACAATGTAACTAAATTGTAATGTTTTTATGTAAGCAATTTTGCAAGTTTAAAAAAAAATTATTAGACACGTTTTTACACTATATATCAATTTGAAAGGTACGCACATATATATTATATGTAATTAGCAAAAGAGTGTAATTTGCATCTTATAAATAACTCACATGTTTGTATAAAGCATTGTTAAACATATGTATCTGCCTTGATATCGCGCTTTGTATGTTTGCATATTGCGTGTTCTGCTTTTAAAAACAGCCTCGGCATAATGTTTTCCTTTAATCTGATCCTCATGCCTGCAAGTTATAACCAACTTACTAGTTTGAATATATTGAAACTTCACTTATTTAGAAATATTGATCTGTTAAACAAACAAGGGGAGCACACTTGAAATGCAATGAATTCTTAACGTTGGTACATGACGCTTCAAAGGCACCAACTCTGATAAAGGGTCCAACACGTGTGAACTGTTTTTGAAGGATATCATATATTTATATAACATCAAAATAAAAGAGATAAGACACATATACAGACAAAAAGCCAATAAAAATCACATGACTCTTCGACATACCCCCCCCCCCCTCAGAGAGAATGTCATTGGCGCACGCTACTTGCGTAACTGTAAACCTTTCGCCTAACTCGGTTGAGTCAAAATCAATGTCAACATCATCATCAAATGCTCTTGAATTACCGAACCGGGTCGCAATAAATTTCAATGTAGTGTTTTCACAGGACCCCTACAAAATCCCTTCCTAACCCGGGAAATGAGAGTGTCATTATTAGGCTGATTACGTTTATTAATTTAAATGCATGCACTGTCCATCTTTTCTAAAGCCGGAATACGCAAAACGTACCTTATACTTATCAATATAATTATTTTAATACAATCAATTTGAGGTTTAATCATTTTTTTTTGAAATACTATGAAAGTTGTAGGTTAATTCTGCCTTCATGGTCATTATTGGAAACATATGTTAATACTGTCGACTTTTCAAGAATTAAATATACATTTTAAGATCTAAAATGCTTGCTGAGACTTGATTCAGTCGTTTGCAGGTGATGCTTGTTTCCGGTCGTTTAGGACATTTTTTTATTAGTTTATGTTATTATTTTATTTTATTATTTTTTCACTGACCGTTCAAAGGTGGTTATCCCATATAACGGTAAAACTAATTTGATAAGTTTATGATCTGTATGGTGTTTGTATTTGTGTTTTTGTTTTTGTATGTCTTTGTGTCTAGCTCAGTGCTTTTTGGAACCTTGTATAATGCAGGATTTGTTTTACTATTTGGCTTGTTTCGGTAGTTTTCGTTGTGTTATTGAACAGTCTTAACATGCTGTTTTTCTGTATAATGTTTTATATGTGTGTCTGTCGTTTGCATTTATTTCTCATTAAATAAATATAAGCAAGTTTAGAACTATTGTCCTTATTTTAACTCAATAATGTCTAAATGATTTTTGTTATGCCTGATATTGTAAAATGTTACAAGAGAGTCCCTTATTGGACCGTCAAAAGTGTGAGTTTTTTTTCCATTAAATTGGCGATTAAAGCCGTTAATTCTTACAAACAAATGACCTGTAAATTAACATGACATTTTTAAAGTCCAAAATTATTTATTTAAAGCAACAAAGCATTAACATTGGAAACACCGCTTCTGGATGCCCTCTCCTGGTGCTTATCATCGACGGCGGTCTCCTTGTAATTAAACACAGAATGAGCATAGTCTGCATCCCCAGTATCGGAAATGTGTCACCCGCAAACGAAGTGATTTGAGCCGACGAACGAGTTTCAATCTGGCAACCAGTTCATCCTCTACGTTTAATACAGTTTTATAACGTTTGTGCGAACCGTTTGGAAACATAAAGAACTTTTTCAAAAGTATTTACGCGAATTCTGCATCCGAAAACAGAGCTACTTTTAACCACTTTGATGTCAATGACGCGTGCCACCCTTGGTAGGTTTTGCTATGCGGTAGGTTCAGTACCGCAGTACAGTCGACAAAAGTGTTAAATGTATAAAAAATATTATTTCTAGAAAAGTGGTAATTATCTGTTCATAAATATATTGACTCTCTTTGCTTTTTACTTGGAGATAATTCCAAACAGCATTTTATGCCATTGCAATGTGTTCGTTGTCCGGGTAGCGCAGTTGATAGCGCACTCGCTTCTTACCAAGGCGACCCGGGTTCGATTCCTGGCCTGTGCTCATCTGAGATTGGTTCGTGGTCACCAAGCTGGACAAGTCGGTTTCCACCGGGTACTCCGGTTTCCTCCACAACACAAGACCATATGCTCCCGTAACATTGTGCCAACAAAAGTGATTAATATAATTTTGTTATGACTTGTTTCACAATCGTTGTAAAATATATGAATTTAAACAAAAACGTGTTGAGCCAAGTTTCAGAATATGTGCCGTGAAACATTTTGAACCAATGTTCAGAGTAAATTCTTTTAAAAGGAGTTAGACCAATGTTCAGAGTTTGTTCCTTTAAAACGAGAAGGAGCATTGTTTAGAATTTGTGCCTTTAAAGCGTGTTGGACCAATGTTCAGAGTGTGCTGTTTTAAAACCTGTAAGAACGAAAATAAATATTACATTTGCGAACTCGTATGGTTACAGATCAAACTTTCAAGTGTAGTTGACAGCTTATTTCAACAGCTTCAGTTCAGGATGACATGACATTATGATGATATGAGAAAATATCATACATAATAACACGAGACTGTTTTAGCGATAAGAACAAGCAGTATGCAAATACATAAAGCAAAATATAACTAGAGAGAAGTATGTTTAATAATGCTTTATTCAAAGATTTGAGCTATTTATACTATGCAAAGTACACTTTATTGCTTATTATATATAAAAATATATACATATTTACATTGTTAAAACATGTTTAAAATGAATTTACAAACTGACAAAACGTTCTCTATTTGGACAATTTGTTGTTACATAAATACATTTAGTATTTAGCAATGGTTTCATAGATCGCGGCTCTTTATGGTTTTTAATAATGCACGTCTTGTTATCAAATTAAAGAATGCCATTTGAATTTTTTTCTACCGTCTTTCGTTGCATAAAAACATGTGGTATTCTCAGTTGATGTACGAGCGATTGGACATTTCGAATTGTTTTATCTCCATAAATCCTTGCTTGTACGGTTCTAGGGACGATAATGGTTATATCGTTAGAGTATTGATTCCTCTGAAACATCCGTATTTTACATGTAACGTTATAGTTATATCGTCACAAAGACAACAACATTGCGATGCATAAACAGACGTTTTTGTGTGCCCTGCAAAAGGTCTATTATCCCCTTTCAATTCGCCATTAATGCGCCATGTTCTGTTTCATTGTTAATCATTTTGGAAACAACACTGATTTTAATACACATTGTTATTGCAAATTATCAACTGATATTATGAATAAAACAACACATTTAACAGCATTACAATTGAAAATTCATAAACTATTGTCACTTAATCACAGAAAAAATAACACAATACTCCTATCCTTTTGATAGGATCATATTAATTCCACATACTGAACCCTACGTCCTCATAATGAGTACAACTATGAATCACCCACCCATGGTGAGAACATTCTAAGAAGCTACGTTCTTCTCCTCGACATTCAACATGGTCCATCCAGATGTCACCACTGCCCATACCCAGACCCGCCTGCATCACATAGTCACATTTGCGGAACCCGAACATCCTACACACCACGTTTACGTTGTTTGCTACGTGATGTTCTTCTACATGACCAACCTGAAAGTTGTCGTCACATATCGTGCCCCATTTATTATCATGACGGATCTCAAGCCTCCCTTGGACGCCCGTAGAGCCATTGGCAGACGCGTTGGCCAGACGGATGTCTTTCACACAAGGGTAATAATAACCATCATGTGTAATTTCCTTGCTTATACATGGTTTTAATGAAGCAATTTCTTTCTTTCATTTGCTTGATGTCGTCTCAACTCTATTTCCCAGCCTTTCTTCTACACCTTTTAGTTCATTTTTAGTTGTTTGTAGTTCCAAAGATAAATTAGTAATTTCAATCGGCATTTTCGAAAAGTTACTACGGATTCCACTGACAATGCTGTCTGCTTTCAGAATCATTGCACTAACATTGCGACCGGCAAGTGCCGTGAATCTTTCAATTCTACCTTTTTTCTTACGATATTTGGAATTTATATTTTGTTGCACGTCTGAAGTCAGGTTATGCATATGGCTAGTTATCTTTTGTTCAAGCTCTCTCAGTTGGCCTTTAACATGTTGCTTCAGTTGGTGTAAGTCCTTTTTGTCATTCGAGTATGCCTTGCGCATAGTTTTAACCATTGATTTCAACGCATGTTTTGCTTCATCACGTACGATTTGCTTGCCACTTTCACCAGTTCCATCAACACGGTTGTAAGAAGTAATTTCAATGACCTGGTTCGATATGCTTGGTTCGTGCGTAACCATGGCGTTTTCCAACATGTCGACTCTGTTGGAGATTGTTTTGACCTCGTCTCGAATAGATAACATCTCCTAAAATAATTTGACACGTTCAATATTACGAATGTGGAGTTCCTGTATTATAATGATGACAATTGTAAAACTTAAACATATTTCTTTATTTCGTTATTTTGGTGGACTATAAAGACGACACTTGTGTCTGTCGAAGTTTTATATATATGTCATTGAAGAAGCACAAAGAGCTATATTTAACTCTTGGGTGTTAAAAGTTAAGCAATACTTATTGACGAGATCGAGATATGTATCTTTAGATTATGCTTTTTGGTGGTGATTATAGCAAGATAAACATACATTAAAATCACAGATTTATTTCAGCAATAGCAAAATAAGAGCATGATTCGAATTAAACTTTAGCGAACTTTCAGACAACGTACTGATTTGTGGGTCAGGTGCCTCAGTGGAGCTTTCAGTCAACGTACTGATTTGTGGGTCAGGTGCCTCAATGGAGCTTTCAGCCAACGTACTGATGTGTGGGTCAAGTGCCTCATTAAAGCTTCAGTCAACGTACTGATTTGTGTGTCAGTTGTCTCAGAGGAGCTTTCAGACAACGTACTGATTTGTGTGTCGGGTGCCTCAATGGAGCTTTTAGACAACGCACTAAGTTGTGTGTCAGGTGCCTGAATGGAGCTTTTAGACAACGTACTGATTTGTGGGTCAGGTGCCGCAATGGAGCTTTCAGACAACGTACTGATTTGTGGGTCAGATGCCTCAATGGAGCTTTCAGACAACGTATTGTTTTGTGGGTCAGGTGCCTCAGTGGAGCTTTCACGCAACTTATTGATTCTTTGGTCGAATGTCTCATTGGAGCTTTCAAACAAGTAGCCAAAATTGAGCTTTCAGAGGACTTATCTTATATGTAGTCGGATGCTTTATTGGAGATTTTAGATAACTTACTTCTTTCGACTGACACCAAATTGTTTGAAAATGCAGTTCAGATATCCAACACGCAAATTCAATATTTATCTGACAGCTCTTTTGAAATATCTGATCCACAAATATCCGACTTTAATTGAAGCCAATTCCATGTATACTTGATGCATACCAACCTAAAGAAAGCAGTATCTCTGTATCTTCATGGAAGTAGCTTACTTGTAGGTAAGAGGCCTCAATGTAGCTTTCACGGAACTAGCTGTATGGTTGGTCGAATGACATATAGTTTTCAGGAAACTAGCTTATTTGTGGGTTGGATGCTTCAATCGAACTTTCAGGGGACAGCCTTACTTGTGCGTCGGATGCCTTAATATATATATCGGCAAACTAGCTTAATTATGAGTCAAATAACTTCATGGAGATTTTAGGAAACTAGCTTTCTTGTTGGTAGGGTGACTTAATGTAGTTGTCTGGAAACTAGCTTACTTGTTGGTGGGATGATTTAATGGGGCTATCAGGAAACTAGCTTACTTGTTGGTGGGATGACTTAATGGAGCTTTCAGGAAACTAGCTTACTTGTTGGTAGGATGATTTAATGGTTCTTTCAGGGAACTAGCTTACTTGTTGGTGGGATGACTTAATGGAGCTTTCAGGAAACTAGTTTACTTGTTGGTAGGATGACTTAATGGAGCTTTCATGAAACTAGCTTTCTTGTTGGTAGGATGACTTAATGGATCTTTCAGGGAACTAGTTTACTTCTTGGTGGGATGATTTAATGGATCTTTCAGGGAACTAGTTTACTTGTTGGTAAGGTGACTTAATGGAGTTGTCAGAAAACTAGCTTTCTTGTTGGTAGGATGACTTAATGTAGCTATCAGGAAATTAGCTTACTTGTTGGTGGGATGACATAATGTAGCTATCATGAAACTAGTTTACTTGTTGGTAGGATGACTTAATGTAGCTATCATGAAACTAGTTTACTTGTTGGTAGAATGACTTAATGTAGCTATCATGAAACTAGTTTACTTGTCAGTGGGAAGACTTAAAGTAGCTATCAGGGAACTAGCTTACTTGTTGGTAGGATGACTTAATGTAGCTATCAGGAAACTAGTTTACTTGTGGGTCGGATGACTTAATCGAGCTTTCAGGAAACTAGCTTTATTGTGGGTCTGATGACTTAATGTAGCTTCCAGGGAACTAGTTTACATGTGGGTCGGATGCCTTAATGTAGTTTTCAGGGAACTTACGTTTTGGTCGGATGCCTTATTGGAGCTTTCAGGGAACAAGTTTCCTTGTGGGTCGGATGCTCTAATGCAACTTTTAGGGAACTAGCACATTTGTGGGTCGAATGACTCAATGAAGCTATCGGGAAACTAGCTTACTTGTTGGTCAGATGACCTTATGAAGCTTTTAAGAAACCGGATTATTTGTTGGTCGGATGACTTATTTAGTTTCATGGAACTAGCTTGCTTGTGGGTCGGATGACTTAATGGAGTTATCAGGGAACTAGCTTACTCGATGGTCTGATGACTTAATTGAGATTTCAGGGAACTAGCATACTTGTTGGTCTACTTTCTCAATGGATCTTTTAGGGAACTTACATACTTGTTGGTTTGATGCCTCAATGTAGCTTTCAGGGACTTTACATACTTGTTGGTTTGATGCCTCAATGTAGCTTTCAGGGAACTAGCTTGCTTGTGGGTTGGATGCCTCAAAGTAGCTTTCATGGAACTAGCTTACTTGTTGGTCAGATGTCTCAATGTAGCTTTCAGGGAACTTAAATACTTGTGGGTTGGATTGCTCAATGTAGCTTTCAGGGAACTTACATACTTGTGGGTTGGATGCCTCAATGTAGCTTTCATGGAACTAGCTTACGTGTGGGTTGGATGCCTCAATGGAACTTTCAGGGAACTAGCATACTTGTGGGTT
Source organism: Mya arenaria (assembly GCF_026914265.1). Classification (NCBI taxonomy): domain Eukaryota; kingdom Metazoa; phylum Mollusca; class Bivalvia; order Myida; family Myidae; genus Mya; species Mya arenaria. The sequence continues at coordinate 16,581,151 of NC_069137.1, forward strand.
GGATGCCTCAATGGGACTTTCAGGGAACTAGGATACTTGTGAGTTGGATGCCTCAATGTAGCTTTCAGGGAACTAGCTTACTTGTGGGTTGGATGCCTCAGTGTCGCTTTCGTTGAACTTACATACTTGTGGGTTGGATGCCTCAATGTAGCTTTCATAAAACTTACATACTTGTGGGTTGGATGCCTCAATGTAGCTTTCAGGGAACTTACATACTTGTGGGTTGAATGCCTCAATTTAGCTTTCAGGGAACTAGCTTACTTGTGGGTTGGATGCCTCAATGGAACTTTCAGGGAACTAGCTTATTTGTGGGTTGGCTGTCTCAATGGATTCTTCAGGGAACTAGCTTACTTGTGGGTCGGATACCTCAATGGAGCTTTTATGAAGCCAGTTTACTTGCGGGACAGATGCATCAATGGAGCATTTAGATTCCTGCCGCAAACCAATGTGAACATGTAGTGTGATAGGTCATAAAATCACAAATCGTGCTATGGACATATGACACATTGTCTTTTGATTGGTCATTAAAAAAGATGAATTCTGAACATTCGAAAAAGGTTATATAGTACATGTTTAGTTACAGAAATACGCATTTTAGGCAGACACTATTGTTCATGAATATATTAATGAGAAATTTATAATAAATTGAAATTCATATTATACGCGCTTGAGTTATTCAGTTACAAAGCAGTACACAGCTATACAGACCAAAAGTGTGCCTTATTATATAATATATTAAAGAACCTTATTCAAATCGGTATCAATAACAAAACAATTAAATCATGAATAAAACGTAAGCCCACAAGCATTAAACATTTTTTACCTTAAAACAAACTAAATGTAATTATATGATTATTGTTGTCAAATTTTAGATACTCTAAATTTTACATTAAACAACATCATTTTTCTAAAGCTAAGTTGTTTCGGCTAAAATACACCTATATGAACATACTTCATAATGACTGACAGTATATGAGAACTAACACTGATCACTTCTAATCGAGGGTTGAAAGCGATAAGGTTTTATCTACTTCTTAATTTAATGTCACTTAGAACCTTTTCGCATTCACTCCTCGTAATGCTCTTACCTGGATGTTTCTATTTCTAGTACAAAATGTTAACAATTGTTGCCGGTTGCACAACTAAGTTCCTAATTCTAATACAAGATGAATCAATTTTTTTTATCTAAGAAAGTGAGATTCCTCTACAATGAAGCGGCCATAACAAATCTTGTGTATTATATATGCAGTCTTAGCACATAAATCGGTTAATAGAGTAGGTTTGAGCTGCAATGATCGAAACAAAGGAATAGCGTAAAGACTTGGCGCTGTTGTGGATAAACACTATTTTGATATCCGGAATCACATTATTGATCTTATATCATGCACATCTTAAAGTATCCATTTGTTTAAATATTAAAGTATAAAACGCATTGTTTGTACATTGCACAGAAACGCACGTGCGACGTTGTTAAATGACGTCATAACGCGTATTAAATTTTATTTCAATATTGACGTTAAAAGACCGAAGTGTATTTGATTTTTAAACATTAATTAAAGGGAAATTTTCCTTTGGAATAATGGATTCCTACTGCAAACTTGCCAGTGTGTTGTTTTCGTGAGATCTGGCTGATACACGTGCCTGTTCTTTGTCGATGTTCAATAACTTAAGCAACACACCTGTTTTCTTGGAATATAATACATATGGATTAATATGTATTTTGCTCTTTGTTAACATTGTCTTCCTTTGTTGTTTTTGTTTATCCACGTGTTTGTTTAAATACCTGGAAGTAAACAATATCATGTGACCGAAAGAAAAAGTAATCAAACGGAGCATTAGGTCAACATCCACTAGTTTAAAAAAAAAATATTACTAGTAACTTAGTTATAACACATTTGTTAGGCAAATAAACCAAAATATGCCACTAGCAATATAACCATCATGTTAATGCAATGTACATGTATATTTCTGTTTGTCGTTGTGTTTTTTGCATTGTATTTTGTTAAAATGTTTGATCAAGAGTCATTTTGACCTTTTTAAAACACATCGTTTGTATATACTATTTCGATGAATAAACGTTCTTCTTTATGTGTTTGTTTTGTTTTGGGTTATTTGTTATAGGCAAAATTATTATTTTAAGGCAACACGCACATTATATGTCTTAGTAAGGAGGGACTACTTAAAATAAATACTTTCTAAACATAACAACGTAGAAATATCAACCAGCTTTAGTATTTTAGGAGCAACATTTAATATGTCCAAATATGATACCTCATGCGGGGTGTCGGGCACGTACACCATTATAAAACATACCTTTAGATCGGTAGAGTCGTGTATATACAATAAGATTTTTTCACTGCATATCATCCATGGGAAAAGCCGAGTACGTAATCAAATACTTTTCTTTATTTAAGATGAATTTATGGGGAGAGTCGGGCAGGTCATTCAAGAGGTGAGTCGGGCACATAAACCATTTGAGCTCATCTCTTTATATTATTGGGAGGATAAGGGCTCGCATGTCTTTCGAAAAATTTACTTTGGATGATTTATTTGTATAAAGAAAACATAAAAAAGTGACTTGGAACCTTATTGCACTAAGGGGGCAATATTGATTACCCTACACCTAGCATTAAGCTGTCGATTGTTATGTTTGTAAGTATATATAAGTGAAAATAACATTCAAATTGATATTATCCAAGCAACCACATTTTATGGCTTAACTGGGCTGATTTGATTAAAGCATTGGCAAATAACATCCGTTTATTACCATTGCGAATATATTTATTAAGGAAACAGTCCGGAGTAAATGCAGCCTTAACACCCCTAGGTTCGACGCTATACTCAACATTACTTTGTTTAACAGGATGCCAGATAGATTCTTACAACGCAAACTATCATCTTCACCGTGCACGCGGGTTTCAATATGTTGCAACCTTGAACGAAATAACTGACATACACCTGTTTATCTTATTTGTACTAGTTTTTGTAATTCTGGCAGAACAAGAGCACTATTTTCCTAGATCCGACCTTGTTGTTTAGAAGTCTGTATTGGTTTTTCTAAGAAACGCAGTTTATGAACACCACAATGAGGGATAAATATAACTTCCTCAGTACAAAGGAGAAATAGGTTTCTCAATTGTTAGATAGATTTCCACCGCAAAATGGGTTGGAATAAAACTTTATCCACGTGTATCGATCATGGGAATCACACAGAATGCATACAACATCTGACCTTGCTGCTTTTCAGTCTGTAATAGGTTTAAAAAAATATATTTTAAGTGTAGTACTCATGGGAGTCACATCATGTATCATTTTCAGATATCAAATGTCTGGAATATTTGTACTATGTATGGTGTGTGCACTGGTGTTCAGAATAGTAGTAGGAAACTATAAATATTCGGCAAGATCGTTGATCATATAAAAAGTGACTTTTTTTCGATTGGGAAGACAAAACCTATCCTTCGTTGTCCCTTAAAATAGAAACAATTTAGTATGGCCTTAGTCTGTCCAGGCAGCGAAATGAGCATACGCAATTTGGGGGGAGGGGGGAATGTTTAGCTGGTCTGTAAAGGCAGCGAAATGGTAAAAAGTTACTTTAAGGTATAACGCTGCTCTGTTGTCTATATTTAAAGGAACTATGCAGTCGTGCTTTTATATTTTTCGGTAAAGTTTCAATCCGGCATCATGTTTTGATTGATGTTTTTTTTTCCGAAATTTAGAATGAGCATTTTACCTGTTTACGAACGGTATAAACGCCCAATTTCATTCCTGTATGGAAAATATCGGACGTTTTTTTCCTGAAAAAAAAGAAGTCAATGAACGGAGAAAAGTTGATAATCTTTTCCGATACTAGTTTGTTCCATATCAGTTTGAACCAATCTCTTGGAAAATATATGTTCTGAAACATATAAGAATGCACACATGAGAGAAGTCATACAGGTGCGCGAGATGTGGGCTTTTCAGTTGTCAGGGATGTCATTAAACGGGGTTTATGTTTAAATTTTTTGCTACTGGGCTCGTTTCTGTAGTTTTTCACATAAGTGTTGAAAGCGTTCCATTAAATAACACATATAATCGAACATGTCATGATACTTTCTCTTGGAAAATTTGCTTACATAGTCATATGATAAGCTTAACACATTTAAGATGTCGAGGCATTCCATCAAACATAATGTTTACATACTTATAGTGACTAGACAGAAATATGCACATATGGAAATGAGACAAGAGAGGATACATCAATCTGATAAGCCAGTTTGACAGATAATGGTAGCAACTAGCAACACACCAATATACATGCCACCATCGTTCAGAGGGTATAAGTCTTTGCCCCCAAAATATTTTAATATTCTGTGTGATTTTTAAAACGCAATTGTGTAATTTTTTGATGATGTTTTATGTTGATATAATTTCTATGTACTAATTACCTGTTGTACTGTTGTATTCGATTAATCTTTGATAGTTTTTTATGTATATGGACGTTTATAATACAATAATGTATTTTCTTTTAAAATATGCAGCATTTTACGGCGATTGATATAATTTACACTATAAATAATAAAATTCGTTTATCATATCATAAAATAAGCAGTGTATCACATCTGTTGACACAATATGTCCATGTCCATACCTGACAACCATCTCGATTAAACCTTGTACTAGCAGTATGTTCATTTGCCTCTGAGTTGTGTCGCTTAATTGATTTACATGACTAGAAACTGGCTAAAGAATAACTATTTTATATGGCACTTGCTTGAAAAATATTTTATTTCGTGGCACATATGATTTATAACATCGCTATGTAGGTATTATTCTAATATTATTAGGTGTTGCCACCCTCACGCTATATGGCGTCTCTTTTGTCTAGCTTATTTGCTTAGCAGTGCAACTATGAAGGTATACACTTAATATCAGTTTGCGTAGGCCAAAGTTAGGTTGCATTGCGTCATATATTGTCTATATGATAACAAAGCAGTGCATCTATGTAGTTTTACTCTAAATCAGTTTGCGTGCGCCACACTCTCGCTATATTGTCTATCTGACAACAAAGCTGTGCTATGTAGGTATACTTCTGTTATCCCTTGACATGAGCCACCCTCACACTACGTGGCATCATATATTTACTGTCTGACAACAAAGCTGTTCTTTGTAGGTATACTTCTGTTATCCTTTGACATAAGCCTCCCTTGCGCAAATGGCGTCATATATTGTCTATCTGACAACAATGATGAGCTATGTAGGTATACTCCTAATATCTTTTGAAGTGCGCCATCCTTGCGCTACATGGCATCATATATTTATTGTCTGACAACAATGATGAGCTATGTAGGTATACTCCTGTTATCCTTTGAAGTGCGCCATCCTTGCGCTACATGGCATCATATATTTATTGTCTGACAACAATGATGAGCTATGTAGGTATACTCCTGTTATCTTTTGAAGTGCACCATCCTTGCGCTACATGGCATCATATATTTACTGTCTGACAACAATGATGAGCTATGTAGGTATACTCCTGTTATCCTTTGAAGTGCGCCATCCTTGCGCTACATGGCATCATATATTTACTATCTGACAACAAAGCAGTACTGTTTAAGTGTACCACTTTTATCCTTCGTACTCAGCCTCCGCTCTACATGGCGTCATCTTTTGTATATATTACAGCAATTGAAGCATTTTGATTATCGCAGGTAAAAAGAACATGTCGATGTTTACAAATATGTCTATAAATGCGTACAACATTTTAACTATTATGTGGTTGTGGTCCGTGGCATGTGTTTTATTTCGTCAAAACATGTATGCGGTCGTGGTTATTAAACGAGAAGTTCTGCAAACACAAGCAGTATTTCTCTACATATATTGTTAATCTCCCCGACAATACGAGGACACAAACATAATAGTCCATATTTATGTTTGCCATTTTACTCAAATTTTCAATTCTCTATCATATACGTCAAACACGTTTTTAAATAATTCAGAAAATAATAAAGGCAACGCTATTTATTTTCAAATTATTTATCTCACATACACTAGCCAATATTTTGACAATGTTATCATTTTGAAAAATTAAACTGCATTGTCAATTCAAACGAATGACGTATTTGAAGAGCTTAGCGGTATAAGTGGATCATTCATGACGTTCATCGTTGTCAGATGTCAGAAGGAGGTGGTCGTGAAATGATAGAGAACTCATTCCTTGAAGAGATGTTAACTATGTCAGTATCAAGGACCATACCCGTCGACATAGAAATCTACAAGGCTTGTACGGACAAAAACATCATCAAATGCTAAGTTCCTCTTCCTCAGTGTTTCAAATGAAAAATCAAAGGCAAAATAATGTTTAGGTGTTAACAAGTTTGAGCGTAAGGATGCTCAATTTTATAACGAAATCTTGACAAACATTATAAAAATTTTTTAAAAACTGCTGGACTTAAATGAAATAAACAAGAAATATTATCGCACAGTAATATAACCATGTTATGAACCTTGTTTTCAACCATCGTACGGACAGAACAGCGCCAGCAACACCTACGCACTCGTTTGATATCCGCATGTGCACCTAAATAATATTTTATCAAAAATCAGACGTACGTTTTCAAACAATGTTTTAGAACTGCTTCAAATCAGTAGGATATAATTCTAAAGCAAGGAACATGAGTATTGATGCAACAGATAATGCGGATGAGGATCAAATGCGGGTTTTTTCTAAAGAACAAATGGGAAAAGGGCAATGTTTATACAGAACATATTATGTAGAATGGAACACACTGCAGTCAAACATACCGATACTTGAACTACCAATTCATTTTAATATTGCATTTATATATAAATGAAAACTATTAAAAAGTAGTTGTTATTTCACTGATAACACTACATTTGTCGACGATAGGCATGCCAAAAACACATCAAACATAACCGTAGGGATCGCAAAAGATAAACAATCCAATGGCGATCAATATCTGGTTCGATATTTCTGTATTTCATCTAGCTGTAGTCGGATTCAGTGTGGTACACAGAATCTCCTAAAGTGGGTCCCGGTGGTGAGCAGAAATCAATATCGATATTCTGTCGGCGTGTTGTTCCTCCTTGCTGGAACTCTGGCGTTAGCTTCCTCTAAGAACTTGATGTCCAACTCGGCGTACGTTAGGCTGTTGTCTTCATGTGGTTGCTGGAATGTATAATATTGTAATACGTTTCAAAATGGCATAATTTTGTATACTCGCATGACATCAAATTTGGTAAACTATCAGGTTTAATCATTCTCATTGAATACATGAATATTCGATTCGTTATGAACTATTGTATACCCGTCCTACTGTTTTCAATTAGGGTATTATCAACTACAGTGAAAACTCAATATTCATTAACCTAGTTTTAGTTTTTCTCGTCATGTTTTATTGTACTATTAATACAACCATCGCATCACATTTATTTCCACGAAATATACTGCGCAAAAAGAATTGACCTGCGTTACAGTCCTCTATATGACTGCCGGCCTCTGCACTACTGCGTACTGGACTCCTTGCGTTGTTATGTGTGGCAAGTCGTTTTCTGACAAGGCGCCTGCTTTTCATGAATAATTGTATTTATTAACGCCCGTTTAAAGGCAAATAATGTATACGAGTATTTAGAAAACCAATAGAATAAAACTGATGAAATCCCCGAAAGACTGCCTTTTCGATTTGTATGTAGCTTTTGATAACTATTTTTATCAATAATAACCTGTCAATATATGTTTTGTTTAACTAATCTTCGTCAAAATACAAATGACGTTGAAAGCATTTTTGAACATGTTCACTCCCTTAGTTCGATTCCTTATGTATTGAGGCGTCTTTATGGTTACGAAAAATATTTGAACCCTTGAAAATTAGATCAAATAAATTACAGTTAATAGTTGTATCTTTATCGAATGCTCGATTGTATTTTTAACAGGACTTCGTATTAACCTAAAGAAATCTAATAAACTACTGAAAAACTTACCACTGTGATGTTCAATGCTGAAAACAGTACAAATTATTTCATTAGTTAAATGAAAAAAAAACATGAAGCATTTTATTATCGAATAAACTGTCCAGAAACAGTTGCACAATAATCAATCTAACTATGCAAAATTTAACTGGTATTTTATGTTTGGAATATTTAAATTTGATACATACATCTCTATTGTATTGACTGTGTTGACCTTTCGCCGTTGAAGACGTAAACATCCTAAAATGTATGTCTGTATATATTAAGCATTAAATAACCATGGTTCTAAATAGTTTCGTTTGAAGTATCAAGATTGATAATATTTTTGTTTAAGGCATGAATCGTGGGATTGATGTCATTAGCGGGGTATGATCGCAGTTGGGCTGGATAAAGTGAGTGGAGTATAACAATTTAATTGCATTCGAAGAAATCTCTTCAGTTATTCGTTCTCACGCATTCTGTTAATAGAACGACCCGACCATATACGGATATTATCATATGACGTCTTAACAACGCGGGAAAAACTAACAAAAAATAATAGTTGATTTTTGACGAATAATTTAAATTGACAAGAATATTTAAACAAACCATAAATCCCTTTTCAGCATGTTGATAAAAAATTCTTGGCCCGCTCACACAATAAAAGATAACGAAATAAACAATTTTCAATGCGCATATTTATTTGCATGCGATCATTTGCGATCCGAGCATATCCGATTATGTTGCGTTCATCGGATGATAATCGCAATTGCCGAAAGGCCGTTCTTTTAAGGAATGGAAGTTGAGGTATATATATTTTCTAATAATTGATACAGACATCTTATGTTCTTTTGAAACAAAAGATGATAAAATATGAAACATGGGATAACATTTAACAACACCAACAGTTGTAAAATTTGAAAATATTTTGTTAGTTGTAATGTTGATAGTAAATGTGTTTTCGCACAAAACATTTATAATTCCCGGTTGGCCAATGTCCTTTCTGTCAGTCAGTCTCAAAACCTTCTCTGAATAATGCGATATCACACTTAAACAAAATAGTAAATTGGTAAAATTGCATAAGCATTGTATCTAACTGTTCTTACTTTTTCAAAGGTCAATGCAGAATAGTTAAGAGTTTACGCCAGTGGACCTTTTACAAAACTGCACATCCTAAATTACAGAAAAGGAATTTTGCTAGATTCAGTATAAACGCTAATGAGCTTGTTCAGGAAACAACATCCTTACCTCCGATTACAACCAGAATGCAGATTCCACAGAAAATACCCGTTCCAATAAGTAGATTGTTGACAGGAAATCTTAGCAATGAAGACAACGTCTGAATGTTATTTTCCTGGGATCGACTACCTACAATATTTTTATTCAAATCAGAGTGTAGTTTTTTCATAGTAAAAATTCGGAGCCTTCATAAACTTAAATGCGTTTTGTTATATTAAAGTCAGGGAACTTTGGACCAAGTACTGGGTAACTTGGTCGCTCTGAAACCAACAAAATCTAAACTTTAAATCATTTTGCATTCCATTAAGAGATTCAAACTGATAATTTATGTAAAATCCTATAACATTGCTACTTATAAAGCCGTTTACTTAAATAAAAACAGCATCCTTATATCAACGAACTTTCTAGTCGAATTTTACCTAAGATAGAAACAATGATAAACTCTCTAAACATGTGAAAACACTGAAGTTACCTAGAATTTGGAGTTGCACTGAGTTCGTATAACCAGCAACATTGCAAGTTAATCTATACGTTCCCTCATCACTTTTATCGAAGTTAAATATAGTTAATATGTACAAGTATTCAGAAACGTTTTCCTCTTCGTAATAACCTTCTCGTAGATGAATATCTTGATTGGTTTTTGTCCATGTTTGTATTGTGTATGTTTCATGCACTAAAGAAAAGGTGGATGGAAAGTATCCTAGTTTAATTTCCGCACCGCGAGTAACCTGGTTTAGAAGCACGAGAGCACCGCATTTTCCAACGATTTCTGTAAATTGTTACGGGAATAAATATGATTGGCCAACAACATCATATTTCTAGATTGTGGTCAGACAATAATAATACAACAATGGAAATTACACGGAGAAGCGTGATGGCAAACTTCCTGCTTTGCTTGTGTTAGGAGGCTTTAATGAATTAAACACAAAATTTAAAACAAAGAGGAAGCACAATACAACACATATATTTCATATCCTTAGAAATACGTTACGTTTATAATACAATGCGGGTAACCACCTTAAAACAGAAGTTTATGTCTTACCTGTTAAATTCAAAGATACCATGCCTGTTTTAATCGTTTGGTTTCTTGCACAACTGGCGTAGAATCTAGATCTGTTGTATTGAATTGTAGCCGTCCAATTTAAAAAGAATGACCCATCTTTCAAATATCTTGTAGTAAATGCACGACGATGCGTAGTTTGAAAGTGTGTGGTCCCGTCCATAATGTACCTCCATATTACATCACATCCCCAAGGGTAGAGCGGTGTCGCTTTAAGTGTTACCTCCCTGTTTAAAAAAGCTGGTCCCACTACTGAGATGGTTCCATACTGGTTTGTGGCAGCCCATATGTGACCAAACAGAGCTGCAATAGGTGGAGCGAAGGAAAGCAAAGCCAATTAATACCAGTACATTTATCACACTAGCTAATTATATTTGAGTAGTAAGACTAAAATCGAGTGGAATACAAGAGCTATAGATCGCCAAGACGTCATTCACACGATATATTTTAGCACGTCTGTTTTCAGCATAAACATTAAAATATACCGTGTGAATTATGAATCAACTTCGCTTCTGCTAACAAATTTGCTGAGCAAAAATAATAAAAATATCCTATTCCGTATGCTTAAACCAAACGCCCTTATGGTCAGATACATGTCACATCAAAAGTTTATCGTAATACTTGCATGAAGGAGTAAGGACGCTGCTACGACACTGATACTTTCACGGACCAAACGCACATGTATCATGTTTGTAATAGTGATAGTAGTAGTTGTAGTTGTAGTAGTAGAAGTAGTAGTAGCAGTAGCAGTAGTAGTAGCAGTAGCAGAAGCAGTAGCAGTAGCAGCAGCAGCAGTAGCAGCAGCAGCAGTAGCAGTAGCAGTAGGAGTTTAGCAATGAAAATGTGTCCTACGTACCAGTAAAGCGAACGGCAAATTCAACTCCTTTTATTATCCATTGTGGAAGCCTGGAAAACATTATCTATATTTTTACTGACATTAATTTTAAAATGATACATATAATTATGAAACTATTAACAAGTGTACACAAACAATCGCTTATTTATTATAGGGAAGATAAGTATTGTAAACCCATTCTGTCTACAATTGCTTGGCTAAAGTACAGGAAACATGGCAGTTCAATTGTAATGATTCTTAAAGTTGTTGAAACCACATTAAAACATGATAACTAAGTAATTGTGTTCTTCTTCATACTTAGACCATGGAAATCATTTGTAATTTAAACGGGACGCCAATACTCATTCTTTATTTTATTTCGAACCTTAATTATGTAAAACTTCTAAGATACTTGCTTGACGCTGGTAATAAAAGAATAAAAAATACACAAATGAGCAATAGTTTGCAAACTCAAACAGTTAGTTCAAATAACACGGCAATTTGTTTTTCATTTAATAACGTTATAACAAAACATTTGTTTTCTATCGACGTTTTTAATTATCGTTTTGCAGTACATCAGATTTGTTTTACATGCGATAAAATGCAAAATTTTCTGAATACACCTTATACCATCAACGCACCGCAATTCTAGTTTTACTAGTAAGGAAGTATTTCAGATTCCTTCCATACACAAAACCCACAGACGTATACATGTTGTTTTTTTTTCTCGTTGCATGGACATTTTCGAACGTTGCAAGTGGTAAATAACTTGCGCATAATATAGGGTTTATAGTTGTGCTCCCCTTAACAAAGCTCCGTCTGCACTCATTCCTCTGTATGCTTGTGATATTATATAGGCTAGATATAACATAACAAACTCAACACAGCGGGAACTTCCCTTTGCTGTCAATGGAGAATATTGTATAGGATATTACTACTACTACTACTAAATCATGTCCACGGTATGTCACAATTGTCGCCTCATTCTTGAAATTACATATCAAACGCCTGGGTATTCTCAATCAAGTGCTTGAAACATATATGTAGGTAAAACACTTTTCAAATGTTAAAGATTACTTTTAATTTACAAATAATACCAAATATTGATGACTGAGTAAAACTCACATTTGACTTTCGCTCGTCACGTGTCCGGGAAGTAGGCAAGTGTCCGAAAACTATTCGCATTTTTAAAGTCACTTGTCCGAGAACTACTAGCCTGCTGATAGGCTCGTGTCCGGTATCTACTCGCCTACTGCTAGTATCGTGTCCGAGAACTACGTTATTACTGGTAGAAATGTGTACATTTATACGCGTCAAGGAGACATACCTGTATAAGAATGAATTTTAGAGCCGTGCAACATATTGCGGGTTATAGAGTTATTACACACCTTCGAAACATTTAGTTATTACACACCATCGATACATAGAGTTATTACACACCATCCATACATAGAGTTATTACACACCATCCATACATAGAGTTACTAAACGCCATCGTTACATAGAGTAATTCCACACCATCCTTACATAGAGGTATTACCCAACATCATTACACAGAGTTATTACAAACCATCGATACATAGAGTTATTACACACCATCAATACATAAAGTAATTACACACCATCCATACATAGACTTACTATACGCCATCGTTACATGGAGTTATTAAACACCATCCATACATTAAGGTATTACCCACCATCCTTACATAGAGTTATTACACACCATTGACACATAGAGTTATTACACACGATCGATACATAGAGTTACTACACACCATCCATACATGGAGTAATTACACACCATCCATACATAGAGTTATTACACACCATCCATACATAGAGGTATTACACACCATCCTTAGACAGAGTTAATACACACCATCGATATATAGAGTTATTACACACCATCGATACATAGAGTTACTACACATCATTCATACATAGAGTTATTACACACCATCGATACTTAGAGTTATTACACACCATCGATACATAGAGTTATTACACACCATCGAAACATAGAGTTATTACACACCATCGATACATACAGTTATTACACACCATCCATACATTAAGTTATTACACATCATCGATACATAGAGTTATTACACACCATCGATATATAGAGTTATTACACACCATCGATACATAGAGTTACTACACATCATCCATACATAGAGTTATTACACACCATCGATGCATACTGCTATTAAACACCATTGATACATAGAGTCATACATAATGTTATTACACACCATCGATACATTGAGTTATTACACGCCATCGATACATACAGTTATTACACTCCATCGATACATAGAGTTACTAAACATCATCCATACATATAGTTATTACACACCATTCATACATGGAGTAAATATTTATTTAAATGAATTGATGGATGCACACATTAACTTTACATTCTCTTTTATAGAGTTAAAAACACACAGTGCCTGCAAAAACCTTTTTTGTACATTCTTTGAATAATATGTCGAAGCACTAGCATTAGGCAATTGCACGCAAAGAGACTCGAGGCAAAAGCGCATTGTAAGAAAAGGCCATGTCAATATACCGTTTACTAAGATAAGTTATTAAACAATATCAATATTCGCGTTGGTAGAGGAAACAAATAACAGACACCATTTGCATACATACATGTGCCATCTACTGAGTTCAGTTATTGAACAGTTTGATTAGTCACGTTTAGAAGGGAAATAAATTACAGACACCATTTGCATACATATATGCACCATGTACTATGTTCAGTAGTTGAATAGTATAAATATGTCTATGGGAAAAGTAAATAAATATCAAACACCATTAACATACGTTTATATACCGTCTTTTAAGTTCAATAAATGAACAACATAATTATGAGAATGGAAAAAGTAAATAAATTGCAGACATCATTAACAAACATTTGTGTACCGTCTACTTAGTGCAGTAAATAAACAAAGTTCTTATTAACATGGAAATACTACAACTGATAAAGTAAAAGTAAACATTTTTGTGCAAACCTTTACTAAATAGTAAATTGCAAGAAAATATTTACGGTAAAAAAATGTAATATTTCATTTATTCTTCATTAATTTGAAGCAGAAGATATTTTATAGCAAAAATCATATATGATGTAATAGTCAGTTCATATAGATAAATGCCAATTATAGTTCAAGGTCATAGATATGTAAGGACTTTGTGCACGGCCCTTACATGATTTTACAGTCATTAAGGAAGAAGTGTAGACACCTTTTGAACGGCCTTCGCATTATACACATGTCATTAACGGATAACTGATGGAACTTGGTGAACGGCCCGCGAATTCTACTACAGTCATAAAAAAGAAGTATAGCATCTTTATATCAGATACAAGATACAATAACTTTATTTAAAGTCGCGTACGTGTTAACAAGAAACATTAGCTCAATGGGCTATTTTCCGAAATGAATAACAGACATACACAACATATCAAATAAAAATAACAATGAGCTTGTGACCTGGAAATAAAAGTTATATATGTTAAAATGGACACATAATGGAGCAAGTATTTACAAAAGCCATTCGTTAACATATTCGTGCATACAAATACAAATACGAAAATTGGATTAGAGCATCAAAAACAGTGAAAACAATAACAAGTTGATATTTCACTGTAAAATGGTTAGTTGTTTCAAAAGAATAACTTAAAGGGTAATTAGTACTAATTACATACATTGATATAGCAAAATTTTAAGTAGCAAAAAATACAAGGGAAGAACAACTTTGTACATCGATGTGTAGTTTGTTAAAGACTTAAAATTAATCCAGCTTAATAGGAAAAATCTTTGGAAAGTATTGCTTGGAGGAGGTATGATATTTATCAGATTATTTTGATATTACAACTATCACTGTAAAATAATGTTTATTGAAAAAGTAAAGTCGTAACACCTTAACAAAATACTTGCCGAAAGAAAAACACAAGTAGTTGTATGTGTTCGCCAAATGTTATATAAATTTTAAACAATCATAAATAGATATTTGCCCATGTAATGTAATTTAATAAGTTGTTATTTTAATAAATAAAGTCCGCTGAAGGCTTTTCTGGTATTTAAATGCCATATCTTGTTCAGTGAATGTAAGCCATCCTACTGAAAACAAAATTCCTTTTCCGTTAAGACAAAGGATGAAAGATATTCAGTGAAACATCTTATAATTTTCAATTTCTGTTATTTTTAAAGCAAATTGGTATTATTTGAACATTTAACATCCTTCTAAATTCCAGGTAGTTTTGGGAGCACCTTAATTTCTTTGGGAGGCTGTTCCATACCTGACTAGCCTCAAAGCGGAAAGTGTTATTTTCCATATTTAGATGTTCTTACTAATGGAACGTTTACACAGTTTTCGTATCTCAGATTAAAATTACATGTCTTAACAGTAACAACGTTTTAAACATATTCTGGTGAAATACCATACAGACATTTGTAAGTTTCAATAGCACTGTATTTACCATGCTCAGATGTAATGTTAGCAATTGAACTGAAGAAGATTTTCGTAAGTTGAGGTGTTATCATTAAAAACATTTTTTAAAGCTCTGTATTTAATCTTTTCAATTTTTTCTGTGTTGGTCTTGCTACAAAAATGCCAAACGACAGGACATAAGTTGAAATTGGATCTGATAAAAGATTTAAAGATAATAAGCTTAGTATTGGTTGTCAAAAGTTTGGTTAGTCTTTGAAGAATATTCAATTGCTTCGCTGCTTTTTGGCACATTTTAGAAATCTGGGCATCAAAATTTAATAAACTATCCACCCGAACACCAAACAGTTTCACTTGCTCTTCATAAACAATGTTGTGATTAAGTATACGAATTGTTTTATTTCTTTAACATACTATGAGCCAATTGAAATTGCCTGTAATTTGTCAGTGTTAGCCTGCATTTGATTGAAAGTAAACCAGTTCATCAAAATGTTACTTTCCTCTTCAAGAGTGTCTTAACAACATCAGGATCTCGGCCCTCACATCATACTACAGTCATTAACGAAGAATGTGTAGGAACTTTGTGAACAACACTGGCATTATATTGCAGTCATAGCAAAAAGCATAGCGTCTTTGTGAGCTGCCCTAGCATCATACTACAGTCATTGACGGAGAAGTGTAGACTTTCTGTGAAGAGCACTCGCATCATACAACAATCATTAACCGACAAGTGTAGGAACTTTGAAAATGGCCCTCCCCTCTCATCACCCTACAGTCATTAAGGGAAAGGTGTAGGAACTTTGTGAACGGCCCTCGCATCATACTACAATCATCAGGAGAAAGGTGTAGGAACTTTGTGAACGGTCCTCGCATCACAATACAGTCATTAGGTGAATGGTGTAAGAATTTTGTGAACTGCCCTCGCATCATATTACAGTCATAAAGGGAAAGGTGTAGGGACTTTATGAACGGCCCTCGCATCATACTATAGTCATAAGGGGAAAGGTGTAGGAATTTTGTGAACGGCCCCCGCGTCATACTACAGTCATAAGGGGAAACGTTTTGGAACGTTGTGAACGGCCCCCGCATCACACTACATTGATTAAGGGAAAGGTGCAGGAACTTTGTGAACGGCCCTTGCATCACACTACAGTCATTAAGGGAAAGTTGTAGGAACTTTGTGAACGGCCCTCTCATCAAACTACAGTCATTAAAGGAAAGGTGTAGGAATGTCGTGAACGGCCCTCGCATCACACTACAGTCATTAGGGAAAAGGTTTAGGCACTTTGTGAACATCCCTCACATCACATTACAGTCATTAGGGAAAAGGTTTAGGCACTTTGTGAACATCCCTCACATCACATTACAGTCATTAAGGGAAAGTTGTAGGAACTTTGTGAACGGCCCTCTCATCAAACTACAGTCATTAAAGGAAAGGTGTAGGAATGTCGTGAACGGCCCTCGCATCACACTACAGTCATTAGGGAAAAGGTTTAGGCACTTTGTGAACATCCCTCACATCACATTACAGTCATTAAGGGAAATTTGTAGGAACTTTGTGAACGGCCCTCTCATCAAACTACAGTCATTAAAGGAAAGGTGTAGGAATGTCGTGAACGGCCCTCGCGTCACACTACAGTCATTAGGGAAAAGGTTTAGGAATTTTGTGAACGGCCCTCGCATCACACTACAGTCATTAGGGAAAAGGTTTAGGCACTTTGTGAACATCCCTCACATCACACTACAGTCATTAGGGAAAAGGTTTAGGCACTTTGTGAACATCCCTCACATCACATTACAGTCATTAAGGGAAAGGTGTAGGAATTTTGTGAACGGCCCTCGCATCACATTACAGTCATTAAGGGAAAGGTTTAGGCACTTTGTGAACATCCCTCACATCACACTACAGTCATTAAGGGAAAGGTTTAGGCACTTTGTGAACATCCCTCACATCACACTACAGTCATTAGGGAAAAGGTGTAGGAATTTTGTGAACGGCCCTCGCGTCACACTACAGTCATCAAGGGAAAGGTTTAGGCACTTTGTGAACATCCCTCACATCACACTACAGTCATCAAGGACGAGTTGTAGGAATTTTGTGAACATCCCTCACATCACACTACAGTCATTAAGGGAAAGGTTTAGGCACTTTGTGAACATCCCTCACATCACACTACAGTCATTAAGGGAAAGGTTTAGGCACTTTGTGAACATCCCTCACATCACATTACAGTCATCAAGGGAAAGTTGTAGGAATTTTGTGAACATCCCTCACATCACACTACAGTCATTAAGGGAAAGGTTTAGGCACTTTGTGAACATCCCTCACATCACATTACAGTCATCAAGGGAAAGTTGTAGGCACTTTGTGAACATCCCTCACATCACACTACAGTCATTAGGGAAAAGGTTTAGGCACTTTGTGAACATCCCTCACATCACACTACAGTCATTAGGGGAAAGGTGTAGGAATTTTGTGAACGGCCCTCGCATCACATTACAGTCATTAAGGGAAAGGTTTAGGCACTTTGTGAACATCCCTCACATCACATTACAGTCATCAAGGGAAAGTTGTAGGAATTTTGTGAACATCCCTCACATCACATTACAGTCATTAAGGGAAAGGTTTAGGCACTTTGTGAACATCCCTCACATCACATTACAGTCATCAAGGGAAAGTTGTAGGAATTTTGTGAACATCCCTCACATCACATTACAGTCATTAAGGGAAAGGTTTAGGCACTTTGTGAACATCCCTCACATCACATTACAGTCATCAAGGGAAAGTTGTAGGAATTTTGTGAACATCCCTCACATCACATTACAGTCATTAAGGGAAAGGTTTAGGCACTTTGTGAACATCCCTCACATCACATTACAGTCATCAAGGGAAAGGTGTAGGAATTTTGTGAACATCCCTCACATCACATTACAGTCATTAAGGGAAAGGTTTAGGCACTTTGTGAACATCCCTCACATCACACTACAGTCATTAAGGGAAAGGTTTAGGCACTTTGTGAACATCCCTCACATCACACTACAGTCATTAAGGGAAAGGTTTAGGCACTTTGTGAACATCCCTCACATCACATTACAGTCATTAAGGGAAAGGTTTAGGCACTTTGTGAACATCCCTCACATCACACTACAGTCATTAAGGGAAAGGTTTAGGCACTTTGTGAACATCCCTCACATCACATTACAGTCATTAAGGGAAAGGTTTAGGCACTTTGTGAACATCCCTCACATCACACTACAGTCATTAAGGGAAAGGTTTAGGCACGTTGTGAACATCCCTCACATCACACTACAGTCATTAGGGAAAAGGTGTAGGAATTTTGTGAACGGCCCTCGCGTCACACTACAGTCATCAAGGGAAAGGTGTAGGAATTTTGTGAACGGCCCTCGCGTCACACTACAGTCATCAAGGGAAAGGTGTAGGAATTTTGTGAACGGCCCTCGCGTCAAACTACAGTCATCAAGGGAAAGGTGTAGGAATTTTGTGAACGGCCCTCGCGTCACACTACAGTCATCAAGGGAAAGGTGTAAGAACTTTGTGAACGGATCTCACATCAAATTACAGTCATAAGGGGAAAGATGTAGGAACTTTTTGAACGGCCCTCGCATCACACTACAGTCATCAAGGGAAAGGTGTAGGAATTTTGTGAACGGCCCTCGCGTCACACTACAGTCATCAAGGGAAAGGTGTAGGAATTTTGTGAACGGCCCTCGCGTCACACTACAGTCATCAAGGGAAAGGTGTAGGAATTTTGTGAACGGCCCTCGCGTCAAACTACAGTCATTAGGGGAAAGGTGTAGGAATTTTGTGAACGGCCCTCGCGTCACACTACAGTCATCAAGGGAAAGGTGTAGGAATTTTGTGAACGGCCCTCGCGTCACACTACAGTCATCAAGGGAAAGGTGTAGGAATTTTGTGAACGGCCCTCGCGTCACACTACAGTCATTAGGGAAAAGGTGTAGGAATTTTGTGAACGGCCCTCGCGTCACACTACAGTCATCAAGGGAAAGGTGTAGGAATTTTGTGAACGGCCCTCGCGTCACACTACAGTCATCAAGGGAAAGGTGTAGGAATTTTGTGAACGGCCCTCGCGTCACACTACAGTCATCAAGGGAAAGGTGTAGGAATTTTGTGAACGGCCCTCGCGTCACATTACAGTCATTAAGGGAAAGGTTTAGGCACTTTGTGAACATCCCTCACATCACATTACAGTCATCAAGGGAAAGGTGTAGGAATTTTGTGAACATCCCTCACATCACATTACAGTCATTAAGGGAAAGGTTTAGGCACTTTGTGAACATCCCTCACATCACACTACAGTCATTAAGGGAAAGGTTTAGGCACTTTGTGAACATCCCTCACATCACACTACAGTCATTAAGGGAAAGGTTTAGGCACTTTGTGAACATCCCTCACATCACACTACAGTCATTAAGGGAAAGGTTTAGGCACTTTGTGAACATCCCTCACATCACACTACAGTCATTAAGGGAAAGGTTTAGGCACTTTGTGAACATCCCTCACATCACATTACAGTCATTAAGGGAAAGGTTTAGGCACTTTGTGAACATCCCTCACATCACACTACAGTCATTAAGGGAAAGGTTTAGGCACTTTGTGAACATCCCTCACATCACACTACAGTCATTAGGGAAAAGGTGTAGGAATTTTGTGAACGGCCCTCGCGTCACACTACAGTCATCAAGGGAAAGGTGTAGGAATTTTGTGAACGGCCCTCGCGTCACACTACAGTCATCAAGGGAAAGGTGTAGGAATTTTGTGAACGGCCCTCGCGTCAAACTACAGTCATCAAGGGAAAGGTGTAGGAATTTTGTGAACGGCCCTCGCGTCACACTACAGTCATCAAGGGAAAGGTGTAAGAACTTTGTGAACGGATCTCACATCAAATTACAGTCATAAGGGGAAAGATGTAGGAACTTTTTGAACGGCCCTCGCATCACACTACAGTCATCAAGGGAAAGGTGTAGGAATTTTGTGAACGGCCCTCGCGTCACACTACAGTCATCAAGGGAAAGGTGTAGGAATTTTGTGAACGGCCCTCGCGTCACACTACAGTCATCAAGGGAAAGGTGTAGGAATTTTGTGAACGGCCCTCGCGTCAAACTACAGTCATTAGGGGAAAGGTGTAGGAATTTTGTGAACGGCCCTCGCGTCACACTACAGTCATCAAGGGAAAGGTGTAGGAATTTTGTGAACGGCCCTCGCGTCACACTACAGTCATCAAGGGAAAGGTGTAGGAATTTTGTGAACGGCCCTCGCGTCACACTACAGTCATTAGGGAAAAGGTGTAGGAATTTTGTGAACGGCCCTCGCGTCACACTACAGTCATCAAGGGAAAGGTGTAGGAATTTTGTGAACGGCCCTCGCGTCACACTACAGTCATCAAGGGAAAGGTGTAGGAATTTTGTGAACGGCCCTCGCGTCACACTACAGTCATCAAGGGAAAGGTGTAGGAATTTTGTGAACGGCCCTCGCGTCACATTACAGTCATTAAGGGAAAGGTTTAGGCACTTTGTGAACATCCCTCACATCACACTACAGTCATTAAGGGAAAGGTTTAGGCACTTTGTGAACATCCCTCACATCACATTACAGTCATTAAGGGAAAGGTTTAGACACTTTGTGAACATCCCTCACATCACACTACAGTAATTAAGGGAAAAGGTGTAGGAATTTTGTGAACGGCCCTCGCGTCACACTACAGTCATCAAGGGAAAGGTGTAGGAATTTTGTGAACGGCCCTCGCGTCACACTACAGTCATCAAGGGAAAGGTGTAGGAATTTTGTGAACGGCCCTCGCGTCAAACTACAGTCATCAAGGGAAAGGTGTAGGAATTTTGTGAACGGCCCTCGCGTCACACTACAGTCATCAAGGGAAAGGTGTAAGAACTTTGTGAACGGATCTCACATCAAATTACAGTCATAAGGGGAAAGATGTAGGAACTTTTTGAACGGCCCTCGCATCACACTACAGTCATCAAGGGAAAGGTGTAGGAATTTTGTGAACGGCCCTCGCGTCACACTACAGTCATCAAGGGAAAGGTGTAGGAATTTTGTGAACGGCCCTCGCGTCACACTACAGTCATCAAGGGAAAGGTGTAGGAATTTTGTGAACGGCCCTCGCGTCAAACTACAGTCATTAGGGGAAAGGTGTAGGAATTTTGTGAACGGCCCTCGCGTCACACTACAGTCATCAAGGGAAAGGTGTAGGAATTTTGTGAACGGCCCTCGCGTCACACTACAGTCATCAAGGGAAAGGTGTAGGAATTTTGTGAACGGCCCTCGCGTCACACTACAGTCATTAGGGAAAAGGTGTAGGAATTTTGTGAACGGCCCTCGCGTCACACTACAGTCATCAAGGGAAAGGTGTAGGAATTTTGTGAACGGCCCTCGCGTCACACTACAGTCATCAAGGGAAAGGTGTAGGAATTTTGTGAACGGCCCTCGCGTCACACTACAGTCATCAAGGGAAAGGTGTAGGAATTTTGTGAACGGCCCTCGCGTCAAACTACAGTCATCAAGGGAAAGGTGTAGGAATTTTGTGAACGGCCCTCGCGTCACACTACAGTCATCAAGGGAAAGGTGTAGGAATTTTGTGAACGGCCCTCGCGTCACATTACAGTCATTAAGGGAAAGGTTTAGGCACTTTGTGAACATCCCTCACATCACACTACAGTCATTAAGGGAAAAGGTGTAGGAATTTTGTGAACATCCCTCACATCACATTACAGTCATTAAGGGAAAGGTTTAGGCACTTTGTGAACATCCCTCACATCACATTACAGTCATTAAGGGAAAAGGTGTAGGAATTTTGTGAACGGCCCTCGCGTCACACTACAGTCATCAAGGGAAAGGTGTAGGAATTTTGTGAACGGCCCTCGCGTCACACTACAGTCATCAAGGGAAAGGTGTAGGAATTTTGTGAACGGCCCTCGCGTCAAACTACAGTCATCAAGGGAAAGGTGTAGGAATTTTGTGAACGGCCCTCGCGTCACACTACAGTCATCAAGGGAAAGGTGTAAGAACTTTGTGAACGGATCTCACATCAAATTACAGTCATAAGGGGAAAGATGTAGGAACTTTTTGAACGGCCCTCGCATCACACTACAGTCATGAGGGGAAAGGTGTAGGAATTTTGTGAACGGCCCTCGCGTCACACTACAGTCATCAAGGGAAAGGTGTAGGAATTTTGTGAACGGCCCTCGCGTCACACTACAGTCATCAAGGGAAAGGTGTAGGAATTTTGTGAACGGCCCTCGCGTCAAACTACAGTCATTAGGGGAAAGGTGTAGGAATTTTGTGAACGGCCCTCGCGTCACACTACAGTCATCAAGGGAAATGTGTAGGAATTTTGTGAACGGCCCTCGCGTCACACTACAGTCATCAAGGGAAAGGTGTAGGAATTTTGTGAACGGCCCTCGCGTCACACTACAGTCATTAGGGAAAAGGTGTAGGAATTTTGTGAACGGCCCTCGCGTCACACTACAGTCATCAAGGGAAAGGTGTAGGAATTTTGTGAACGGCCCTCGCGTCAAACTACAGTCATCAAGGGAAAGGTGTAGGAATTTTGTGAACGGCCCTCGCGTCACACTACAGTCATCAAGGGAAAGGTGTAAGAACTTTGTGAACGGATCTCACATCAAATTACAGTCATAAGGGGAAAGATGTAGGAACTTTTTGAACGGCCCTCGCATCACACTACAGTCATGAGGGGAAAGGTGTAGGAACTTTGTGAACGGCCCTCGCATCACATTACAGTCATGAGGGGAAAGGTGTAGGAACTTTGTGAACGGCCTTCCCATCACACTACAGTCATTAAGGGAAAAGCGTAGGAACTTTGTGAACGGTCCTCGCATCATACTACAGTCATAAATGGAACGGTGTAGGAACTTTGAGAACGGCCCTCGCATCATACTACAGTCATTAAGGGAAAGGTGTAGGAACTTTTGAACGGCCCTAGCATCACACAACAGTCATTTAGGTGAAGGTGTAGGTACTTTTGAACGGTCCCCGCATCATACTACAGTCATTAAAGAAAATGTGTAGGAACGTCGTGAACGGTCCTCGCATCATACTACAGTCATTAAGAGAAAGGTGTAGGTACTTTAAGGAACTTTGTGAAAGGCTTTCGCATCATACTACAGTCATTAAAGGAAAGGTGTAGGGACGTTGTGAACGGTCCTCGCATAACACTATAGTCATTAGGGGAAGGGTGTAGAAACTTTGTGAACGGCCCTCGCATCATACAACAGTCATTAAGGGAAAGATGTAGGAACTTTAAGGAACTTTGTGAACGGCCCTCGCATCATATTACAGTCATTAAAGTAAAGGTGTAGGAACGTTGTGAACTGCCCTCGCATCACATTACAGTCATAAAGGGAAAGGTGTAGGGACTTTATGAACGACCCTCGCATCCCATCACAGTCATTAGGTGAAAGGTGTAGGAACTTTGTGAACGGCCCTCGCATCACAATACAGTAATAAGGGAAAACGTGTAAGAATGTTGTGAACGGCACTCGAAACACTACAGTCATTAAGGGAAAGGTGCAGGAACTTTGTGAACGGCCCTCGCATCACTCTACGGTCATAAAAGGAACGGTATAGGAACTTTGTGAACGCCCCTCTCATCATACTACAGTCATTAAGGGAAAAGGTGTAGGAACTTTTTGAACGGTCCTCGCATCACACTACAGTCATTTAAGTGAAAAAGTGTAGGAACTTTGTGAACGACCCTCGCATCACACTACAGTCATAAAAGGAAAGGTTTAAGATTTTTGTGAACGGCCCTCTTATCATACTACAGTCATTAAGGGAAAGCTGTAGGAACGTCGTGAACGGCCCTCGCATCATACTACAGTCATTAAGGGCAAGCTGTAGGACCGTCGTGAACGGCCCTCGCATCACACTACAGTCATTGAAGGAGAATTGTAGTCTTGCATCATACATAGATATTAACGGAAAAGTGTTGACCCCTTGTGAACCGGCCTCGCATCATACTACAGTCATTAACGGAGACGTGTAGACCATTTATGAACGGCCCTAGCATCAAACTACAGTCTTTAAAGGAAAGGAGTAGAAACTTTGAGAACGTCCCTTACATTGCACTACAGTCATCACATGAGAAGTGTGGGAACGACTCTCGCATCATTAACGGAGAATCTTTTTTACATTTTGAAATTTAGCTTATGTAGAATGCTTTAAATATGTAACGAATATATGTTTGCTAAATTCACATTTATCATTTTCGGCACCAGTCTTATCATTTTTATCGTTTTGCGAGTCAAGCACTTCGCCAATTGACATAGTATGAATTATTCCGTGTTTATGGAGGCAATATCGTAACGACTACCTTTACAGGCGATATTAGTTAGAACACAGCAATTGCAAATACATGACATTCCATGTAGTAAGACATGTATATAAGGTGACGCAGCATTTCTGAATACAAAATGTGAATCGATATCACATGTATATATGTGTATTTATCACATGTGTAACGTTGTTTCCGGATTAATAAAATGACCAAGTGTTTCTGCAGTAAACATGTGTATCTTTGCATATTTGTAAACAATCTAATTTGAAACCATGATTGCCTAGGTGGTAATATTCCAGCAAGTGATACTTTCATTTCTTATTTTATTTTATGATAAGGATTAATTCAAATAAAGTTCATTTTCAAATTTAAACTTAAGTTCCCTCTTTGTTTTATGATAATCATTCTAAAAGATAGTTCGTCGTTTTCAGTATTTAAACCGGAAATGACGTCATGAACATATTACAACATTTTTTCGTCAAACTACCGGCTGTGCGATCACCAAGTGTAAGGAATTTGTTTTGTTAAAAGTGATAGCATTAAAATATTCCGGGTTCTACATAACAGCAATGCATGGACGGCGGTAAAAGCCATAACTTTGTTTACTTGTGGTATTCGGCTCAGCATCAGCGCAGGTGAAACAGGTAGGTATTTTAGGGGTTTGTTACTGTTACAAAGCATGTGATAAAAGCAAATCTGACACTCATCAACACATAATACACAATTGTATTCAACTTTATGTGAATATCCTAATAACATGGCTAACAGCTCGCTTACTTGCACATTGCCGGACACGCTGAATAGAATCATGTAGAATATTACGACTCGTCACAAGTCATGTATATATCTGATGTGTATAGCGTACAATATCAATCACATCGTTTGATACCTTGGATCTTGATGACTATCCCTGCTTATTATGTTAAGTTGTGCTAACGGATTTTGTACCGTGGCTTCACACAATATGATGATCATAATCAGTTCCGACATAAAAATCACACATTATGTCAATATACGTATGTAAAAGGAGCAACTTTAAATCTGCCGTTGGTAAATCAATTGTTTAAACAGACACATTTCAATATAAATAAAATTATCAATGGCAAATACATTTTACAAACTGCCAATGGCTAATGCGTTCTACAAAATACTAATGGCAAATACATTCTACAAAATATAAATGAAAAAACATTCTACAAAATATAAATGACAAATACATTCTTAAAAATATCAACAGAAAACACATTCTACAAAATACCAATGGCAAATACATTCAACAAAATACCAATGGAAAATACATTATACAAAATACCAATGGAAAATACATTCTACAAAATACCAATGGCAAATACATTCTACAAAATACCAATGGAAAATACATTCTACAAAATACCAATGGCAAATACATTCTACAAAATACCAACTGAAAATACATTCTACAAAATACCAATGGCAAATACATTCTACAAAATACCAATGGAAAATACATTCTACAAAATATAAATGACAAATACATTCTTAAATATATCAATGGAAAACACATTCTACAAAATATCAATGGCAAGTACATTCTACAAAATATCAATGGCAAATACATTCTGCAAAATATCAATTGCAAACATATTCTGCTAAATAACAATGGGAAATACATTCTACAAAATATCAATGGTAGATATCTTTTTCAAAATGTCAATGGCAAAAAAATTCTTCAAAATATCAATGGTAGATATTTATTTTTTTAAATGTCATTGGCAAATACATTCTACAAAATATCAATTGGCAAATACATTTTACAAAATGTCAATGGCAAATACATTAAACATAATGTCAATGAGAAATATATTCCAAAAAAATGCCAAAAGCAAATATTGTATACAAACTGCTCATAGTTATCATATTGTACTAAGGAAAATTGAAAATACATTCTACAAGGCTTCTACAAATATCAATGGAAAATACATTTTTCAAAATATCAATGACAAATATATTCTACTAAATAATGATGGCATATTCATTCTGCAATATATCAATGGTAGATATATTTTTCAAAATGTCAATGGCAAATACATTCAATAAAATGTCAATGGCAAATACATTCCACAAAATATTTATGGCAAATACTTTCTACAAACTGACAATGGCAAATACTTTCTACAAAATGTCAATGGCAAATACATTCTAAAAAATGTCAATGGCAAATATATTCTACAACATGTAAATGGCAAATACATTCTACAAAATGTAAATATCAAATATCTTCTACAAAATGTCAATGGCAAATACATTCTACAAAATGTCAATGGCAAATACATTCTACAAAATGTCAATGGCATATACATCTACAAAATGTCTATGGCAAATTCATTCCACAAAATGTCAATGGCAAATATATTCTACAACATGTAAATGGCAAATACATTCTACAAAATATAAATGTCAAATATCTTCTACAAAATGTCAATGGCAAATACATTCTACAAAATGTCAATGGCATATACATCTACAAAATGTCTATGGCAATTCATTCTACAAAATGTCAATGGCAAATATATTTTACAAAATGTCAACGGCAAATACAGTCTACAAAATGTGAATGGCATATACATTCTAAAAAATGTCTATGGCAAATATATTTTACAAAATGTCAATGGCAAATACATTCTACAAAATGTCAATGGCAAATACATTCTATAAAATGTAAATTGGCAAATACATTTTAAAAAATGTCAATGACATATACATTCTACAAAATGTATATAGCAAATACTTTCTACAAAATGTCAATGACATATACATCTACAAAATGTCAATGGCAAATACATTTTACAAAATGTCAACGGCAAATACAGTCTACAAAATGTCATTGGCATATACATTCTACAAGATGTATATGGCAAATATATTCTACAAAATGTCAATGGCAAATACATTCTATAAAATGTAAATTGGCAAATACATTTTACAAAATGTCAATGACATATACATTCTACAAAATGTATATAGCAAATACTTTCTACAAACTGACAATGGCAAATACATTTTACAAAATGTCAATGGCAAATACATTGTTGAAAATGTCAATGGCATATATATTCTACAAAATGGGAAAGATTTTATACAAACTGCAAATAATAAATAAATTGTAATAATGGAAAATGGAAAATACATTCTACAAGGTTTCAAAGGTGAATACAGTGAACAAACTTTGTACAAACTGCTAAATGTAAATACGATATTGTAAAAAAATGTCAATGACAACATGAAACAAGAGTCTTAACAAATAAAAACATAACAATTAGCTTGTGACCATGAAAAAAATAAAAGCATACAGTTTTAAAAAGGCTAGAAATATTGGATCAAGTATTTATAGAAGCCGTTCCCTACTTTATTCATACATACTATAATCTTTGACGGACTGTCACCGTGAAGAGGTCATACCTCCTACGTTCTAAACTCACACTTAACCAAATGTCCATACTTTGCTGCTTCACAAGCGACACGCTCTTCGACGTCATCTGACATCGACACGTGATCGAAAATGAGTTTTGCTGTACGAGCAGGTAAGTGGGTATGAAGCATTTGGGAAAAGTGAAGGTTGTCAATATGCGGCACGTCACTGGACAACATATCACAGTATGATACATAACAATTGTATCCAAAATGAATCACACTTATAACAACATACCAAAGAAGTGTTTCTGAAATGTCCATCCCATCGATTTCAATGAGTTTGGTACAGTCCATTAACGTGTTTATTGGAGGCCCCATTTGAATCCTTAGCGGATCGCACTCGTTTGCTATTTCGGTACACCTATTTAACTCTAAATTTACTGAATGGTGGAGTTGATTCATCCTACCGACGATTTGACAAATTTGTTCGGTTGACATTTTAGTATAATGAAGTCTCAACTCTGTGGTATAGTCAGCTGAGATAGGCTGTGGAACTACCATTGGAAATATTATTTGTTTAACATAATTGATTGGCTTCAGTTCTAAGCAAACCAAATTACATTTCACAGAATCACTGCACCTGGTCACCCAATCCACAAGATTCATAAACGCACGTGCTGTGATGGTCACATGGCCAAGTTCAATGGTTGTTGTACTATCAGATGATTCGACCTGCTGGTCGAACACATGCTGTAATTGCTCTACATCCTCGTCCTGCTCTATTGAACAATCATTCAATACACTTTTCCAACTTCCAGTTCTTCCCACTCCTAAGCAAAACTGCAATAGACCGCTGAACTGCTCTTCTGACATGCAAATGTTGCCCAAACTTGCGTGTCTCAGGTGAGAGAAAGGTTCTTCCCATTTGTTCTGTGGGATGATTATTTTTCTATTAATATGACATGTTTTATTATTATCATTATTATTATTATTATTATTATTATTATTATTATTATTATTATTTATAATATTTTTTTTATTTTTATTATGGTATATATTATTATGATTATCATTATTAATAGTTTGACCTAGTGCGAATAGGCTATTGCAAGTATATTTTATCTAGTAATTTAACTACATCGATCAAGTTTTATAGGAATAATGCACGACCGCTCAATCGCGTGAATGACCGAGTGCGAAGGTGCTCATTGGACATAATTGCTATTAAATATGAATGCAAAACACCAATACATTGTTTAAATTCTTACGGAACTGAGAATTGTTACAAAAACAATATGAGCTACTTAACTTTAAAAACAAACATTTGCAAGACGTCATTTGCTGGAAATATCAATGGTTTGGTAAAGCGTCTGTAGACACTATTCATAATAAAACAAAATTGCCAGTTTCGTTTGTTCGGTAGTTGCAATTTATAAATATAAGATGTCATGCTGACAATATTTACCTATTTATTGAATCTAAATATAGTTCAGTTTAAATTATTCTTAAATGTTTATTACTCACCCGTAGGTCACAAATAATATAACAGCTTT
This sequence comes from Mya arenaria, assembly GCF_026914265.1. Lineage (NCBI taxonomy): Eukaryota > Metazoa > Mollusca > Bivalvia > Myida > Myidae > Mya > Mya arenaria. The sequence continues at coordinate 16,610,983 of NC_069137.1, forward strand.
TGATAAACAATTATCTCATTGGAATTACCGTTTAAACAAAAAACAACAGTTTAAATCGTCGTATTTGCATGTCAGGAAACTCACGTTGATAATAATACATATGTCTTAAATGTTGTTATAAATCTTTAAGATAAAATACAGCGTTGACGGTATTGCACTTCTCATTAATTACAAGCAAAGCCAAACTGTTTTTTTATTATTTTTCGAGGTAGTTTTCCCCGACAGAAAGTCGGTATTCGATAGTTAAATGACCAGAGACTGTTCTAATTTTCAACTTTACTATTTACAGGACATTGTAATGGTACTCAACGGGAAACGCATAACTGTATACAAGCTCATGGTTTAAGAGCCGCAATGAATTATAAAATCAATATGATCATCATCTATTTATCTTAAACACGTGCTACCATGGACATAACAAGGACAGTTTTATCATCATCTGAAAGAAAGACCATCTTGATAGATTAGACAGCACAAAGGTAATACAACAATAGTTACCTCGCCTCTTGTACACGTTAAAAGCGTTGTCATTAGCTCTTTTGCCCGACGAAGCTCAATGAAATCAACATGTAACTTGTGTAGTCTAAATGCTTGTAGATTCACCAAGTCTGAGGTAGACAGTCCTCCTAATGTAAGTTCGGTAATTTGTGCAATAGTTCCAAGGCGGCGTAAATCAAGACATTGATTTTGTTCGAAACCCACATTAAGCCAGTTTAAGTCTCTCAAATTGGACAATTCAAGTTTTTTAAGGTTTTTCAAACATTCAATATCAGAGTTGTAGAAAAATGATGTAAGCTTTGGGGCTTGCTGAAGTTCTCGGAATTTTATACTGCATTCTACTAAATTGCTCAAATTCAAACCAGTGACATCTTTGAAGCTTAAATAGTCTAAGTGTAAGTACTTCAGACCATTGCAGTTCTCCAAATGAATTACTTCTTTGTCTTTACTGTTTGCTAAATGTAAAGCAAGTTCGTTGTAGTACCATAGATACAATGATACTATACATGACTGATTTGTCTTCATATAGTGTTTCAAGACGGTTACTTCGGTCTCATGTACCTCTTTGTCCAACAACTCGTGAATATTGATGTGCTGCAGGCACAATTTCACCCCGGATTGATTGCTCCTATCGAGCTCTTTTTGACCTTGTATGACTATATCCTGAAGCATTCTGGATTCGCTGTCAGAATAACCATCTCTATCGCAAAAATCAGTAAACAGTTCGTTCATTGTTTTCGAAAGTTCTTCGGCAGCTTCTGCATTCAAACCACAAAGGAAAAGTAAAACCTGTGACAAGCTAATTCCGCTTTCTTTTCTGTGTTTTTTGTATGTGTTTATGATATGCAAACAACAATTCGTAATGTCTTCTGATAAAAAAAGCGCCGCTAGGTACTCTTGGAATGTTTTGTGCAAGAAGTGGTATTGCGGAGAATCCCCAGGAACATTGGTACAGGATAAGATGCCAGATTCAAGCGATGCAGCTTTATGACTTTCGAAGTTCGTATTCACCTCATCGTCTAATTGAAATACAATTGTATTATTTTCATCATCAGCAAATAAATTGTCAAAGGCTATTTGGCTCAGAGCGCGAATCACGTCTCTATATTTGGTTTTAGTACATGAATTTCTCTTTTCACACGATTCAACCCATCTTTCCTTTAACAACAATCTGTAGATATCAGAAACTTTCATATCTTGCAAAATTCTTCTTTTGTACCAAAGCCAAACTATGTGGGCTAACACGATTGGACATTGTCTGAAATGCCATAGTTCTCTATCTCGTATGACACAGATACATTCTTCATGATCCGGTTTTTCTCCTGTGCCGTGAAATGCACTCAATTTCGATAATATTTTATCGACGAGTTCTCTAGGGCACTCAACTCCTTTCAACATCACGTGATTGTCAATCTGAGAGCAACCTATTCTTATGTCAGCCAGTTTATAAGGCCTTGTAGTGATAAGAATTGTACAGTTTTTGAAAGACATGTCAACATGGGGAATTCTTTCATCCCGATTGCATTTTTTAGGGTGCTGCCATTCGTCTAGACCATCAAGCAGTAGTAGACAGGAGAAGGATTTCCATAATTTTCCTGCGCTTTCTTTGTCTACTCCGATCCTATCCATGATGTTGTTTAATATCATATTTTCTATTTGGCACTCATTCTTTGCCTCGCGGAGAATTATGTAAAATACGAATTTAAACTGACTTAGTATGTCGTGCCATTCAGTTTTTGCCTGTCCTTTGAATCCTTGGTTTGTTTTACACCAATCACGAACGATCTTCTTACAAAGTGTCGACTTTCCTGTGCCAGGCTCGCCTTCAACAAATATCGTTTTTGCCATTTTGCCGTCTTTGCTTCGAAAGATGTTATCAAATTCTAAGCAGTCCTCTTTTTCTTTGCCATTTTCCTTTAAAGTAAGAATAGGCTTTACATATACTTTTTCAAGGGCCTCATCGATATTAAGCCGAACACGCACTGTGCTTGCAGTTGTGTTGTATAGTTCGAAAAGTTTTATTCTCAAATCTGAAAATAAAAAAAATAACTTTACGGCAGTTATCATAGCTGTATGCGTAATATTTTATATAAATCAATAATGAAATTTAAACCCATATACGAAAGCATTTTGGATACTCAAATTACCTCGATTGTTTAAATGGATTATTAATGGGGTAATTATTTTAACATAATGTATATTTTAAGCAATATTATCATACATTTTGTGTTGAATAATTTACACCACTTGTGTAACAAGTTTTTTTTTCAGATTATTTTAAGGTCACATATCGGGGACGAATGAACATTTGGTATTTTTTTGCATTCCTATTAAACATAGATTTTTTGTAAACTTCTGGTGCAAATACCAATATGAACCGCGACAGACAGAAATGGGTCCTGAGGTAAATCGGTAAGTTTGACATCATATTAAATATGATGTATGCAAGAAATCAATAATGAATATTTTAAATGACCTATGACCTTACATTCGCATCACAAACTGAGAAAAGTAGTTCTATGGTCAGTAGCAAGCCACAATGACGATATATTATTTTCTTCACCAAGAGTTATTTTAATGTGCGACATCGTCGAGGTTTAACTATGTAATTGATTCATAGGAATAAGCGAAGTAGACATAAAGTCTTTTCCTAGCCCTTACTCCATATCATTTGACTTAAGATGTTTCGTATTGTTTTACCTTGTAATGGGTTGCTTTCTAGTGACATTTTCAAAGCTTCGAGCCATCCAGAATCCACCGGTCTAAACGTAAGAATATTGTCAGTTTGCCCTGATGCATATGTTTGATGTGACGGTTCTGTCAACTCAGATTTGGTGTGTCGTGAAAAATACATCAGTAAGTTAAAATCTCTGATAATAGGTGTATTCTGGCAACACACACATTCCCAAGGTTTTGTGAATACATCGATAATATCATTGATAAACTGGCTACCTGTTGGTTCACATGAAGCTTTTTGGGTGCTTGTTACAGCATTAAATTGCAGTACCGTTTTTTCTCCCAAGTTCAGCTTCTTTGGGCGACAGCAATCAAATATTGCAATAACCTTCTTGACAGGTTTAAGACCATTGACTTTTTTTTCTAGCTCACCGTCTGTCAACAAATCAGAACCTAATCTAAATCCTTGATCCCCATGGTGACCTGAATACACTAATACGAGAGTGTCTATCTCTGAAGAATTATTAATCCTGCTGAACGCCTTGTCTAATTGTTCACCGTACGTTGTTATAGATTTCTTCACTGTGATTACATTGTCCCCCCTGCAATGAGAGCATATTTTGTGAAATACAATGCCGTCGATGACAACAGTCTACATAAAAGTAATTAAACGACATCATGTTCATTTAAATATGAATTTTTTAATGGCCACCATACAACATATGATAGTATGTGACATGTTTGATCAATTATACTAAAATTGGTTAAGTCTGTACTGTACACATCAATCTATCGATTTACATAAAGAAAACATGTATTCATGAACAAAATCATCCATGCAAAACGGTAGATGCGAAAATAACCCATGTTCACGCGTTCCTCGTCCATTGTATTTGTAGTATTGGGGAGGAATATATTGTTCCTTGTTTTTCCTTTACAATAAACATTCAATATGGCGAGAATGAGCAATGCAGAACGCGCTTATGCAATCGGGATGATTCGTGCTGGCACCCCGTCAGACGTGTTTGTTATGCGTCGTTATGAAAGTTTAAATTCGTTCTATTGTTTCTTATTAAATGCAAAACACAGACAGAAACATGTTTTTTCTATCAATCTATAGGAGATTCTAACTAACGTGAACACGGTTGTAAACAAATACAACTGTGGTTACTCATGCGGTATCCGTGTATTTCATTAGCATTCACCTATGAAACGACCATAAGTCGATTTTATAAAAAAACACACAGTTTGCTCGGCTTTTCAATAGGCGAAATTTATTTCAGTATTCAGAATCTTTTGACGAAATTGGTAAAAGCCGAAAGTGACGACTGCCATACAGGACGTTCAAATTGTCAATGACCACATTCAGAATCGTTTTACAATGGCAGCGACCACGGCGCGTAATACAGTGGGCAGACTAAACCGCGCAATCCTCTCACAGAGAGTGCTAAATCGCCTGAGGGCCGTCAGCTTGCTGTGCCGTCGTCAACTGCGGGATATAATTCTTACCGCAAGGCCCAGTCAGGCAAGATTAGTTTTGACCAGGCGACATTTGCCATTTACAAGGGCGGACTTGGGCAACGCGTTATTTATTGACGAGACAAGCATCACACCACGCGGGTATGACACATGTGATTGCGTACTTCGCCTTCGGGATGAACGGAACCATGAGAACTGTTAACGACATACATTTACATACTAGTGCGACCATGAAAACGGCATACATTTACATACTAGTATGATCGTCATTAATTACATTCTTGTAGAACAGTGTTAACGACATACCTTTACATACTAGTGCGACCGTGTAAACGGCATACATTTACATAGTAGTGCGACCGTGTAAACGGCATACATTTACATAGTAGTGCGACCGTGTAAACGGCATACATTTACAAACTAGTGCGATCGTGTAAACGACATACATTTACATAGTAGTGCGACCGTGTAAACGACATACGTTTTCATAGTAGTGCGACCGTGTAAACGGATTACATTTACATACTAGTAGGACCGTGTAAACGACATTCATTTACATTCTAGTAGGACCGTGTAAACGACATTCATTTACAAACTAGTAGGACCGTGTCAACGACATTCATTTACAAACTAGTAGGACCGTGTAAACGACATACGTTTACATACTAGTGCGACCGTGTAAACGACATACATTTACATACTAGTAAGCCGTGTAAACGACAAACGTTTACATAGTAGTGCGACCGAGTAAACGACATACGTTTACATACTAGTGGGACCGTGTAAACGACATTCATTTACAAACTAGTAGGACCGTGTAAACGACATTCATTTACAAACTAGTAGGACCGTGTAAACGACATTCATTTACAAACTAGTAGGACCGTGTAAACGCCAAACATTTACATACTAGTAAGCCGTGTAAACGACATACGTTTACATACTAGTAGGACCGTGTAAACGACATTCATTTACAAACTAGTAGGACCGTGTAAACGACAAACATTTACATATTAGTAAGCCGTGTAAACGACATACGTTAACATACAAGTAGGACCGTGTAAACGACATTCATTTACAAACTAGTAGGACCGTGTAAACGACAAACATTTACATACTAGTAAGCCGTATAAACGACATACATTTACATACTAGTAGGACCGTGTAAACGACATGCATTTACAAACTAGTAGGACCGTGTAAACGACAAACATTTACAGACTAGTAAGCCGTGTAAACGACATACGTTTACATACTAGTGGTGACCGTGTAAACAACATACATTTACATACTAGTAAGCCCGTGAAAACGGCATACATTTACATACTAGTAGGACCGTCGTTAATTACATGCTAGTAAGCCGTGTAAACGACATACGTTTACATACTAGTGCGACCGTGTAAACGGATTACATTTACATACTAGTAGGACCGTGTAAACAACATACATTTACATACTAGTGCGACCGTGTCAACGGCATACATTTACACACTAGTAGGAACGTGTAAACAACATACATTTACACACTAGTGCGACCGTGTAAACGACATACGTTAACATACTAGTAGGACCGTGTAAACAACATACATTTACATACTAGTAAGCCGTGTAAACGACATACGTTTACATACTAGTGCGACCGTGTAAACGACATACGTTTACATACTAGTGCGACCGTGTAAACGACATACGTTTACATACTAGTGCGACCGTGTAAACGACATACGTTTACATACTAGTGCGACCGTGTAAACGACATACGTTTACATACTAGTGTGACCGTGTAAACGACATACGTTTACATACTAGTGCGACCGTGTAAACGACATACATTTACACACTAGTGCGACCGTGTAAACGGCATACATTTACACACTAGTGCGACCGTGTCAACGACATACGTTTACCTACTAGTGCGACCGTGTAAACGACATACATTTACATACTAGTGCGACCGTGTAAACGGCATACATTTACATAGTAGTGCGACCGTGTAAACGGCATACATTTACATACTAGTGCGACCGTGTAAACGGCATACATTTACATACTAGTGCGACCGTGTAAACGGCATACATTTACATACTAGTGCGACCGTGTCAACGACATACATTTACATACTAGTAGGACCGTGTAAACGACATACATTTACACACTAGTGCGACCGTGTAAACGGCATACATTTACATACTAGTGCGTCCGTGTCAACGACATACGTTTACATACTAGTAGGACCGTGTCAACGACATACGTTTACATACAAGTAGGACCGTGTAAACGACAGACATTTACATACTAGTGCGACCGTGTAAACGACATACATTTACACACTAGTAGGATCGTGTAAACAACATACATTTACATACTAGTGCGACCGTGTAAACAGTTTACATTTACATACTAGTGCGACCGTGTAAACAGTTTACATTTACATACTAGTGCCATCGTGTAAACGGCATACATTTACACACTAGTAGGACCGTGTAAACGTCATACCTATACATACTAGCGCGACCGTCTGATCGACATACATTTATATTCTAGCGCGACCGTGCAAACGACATACATGTACATACGACCGCGACCGTTGGAACGACCTATAATACACTTATTATAGCGACCGTGTGAACGACATACATTAATATATATATATATGTTTTATATATTTTAGCGTCTACATACAAGCACGACCGCGTGAACAGATTTCTTGTACACACTAGCACGACAAATATGTACATACTAGTGCGACCTTGAAAATGAAATACTTGTACGCACTAGCGAGACCGTGTTAATGCCATACATATACATATAATCCCCACCGTGTTAACTACATTGCCAGACAACATGTCGGAAAAAATGTCATTGAGCTAATGGTTTTTTTTGTTATCAAATACAGGGTCAGGAATCACGTGACTTAATGGTGTTCTTACATGGTTCACCACGGGTCAAAACGACGTATACGAAAAATTAGTCACGTTGATTTCAAAATAACTTTTTTGACAGGAACGATATGAAAATATCTATAAAAGACTATGTTATTTTATTCTGCTACACGTGTGAAAGATTTTAGATTGGTTTGTTTATAAATGACGAAATGGCCAAAATTCCAACTTGACTTAATTTTGTAGAACGATGCAAAGCTAAAACGTTGGCCATGGATTGCATCATTAAAATACAGGCAAATCAGAAGTAGAAAATATCACATCTTTTAGGCTTAGACTCTTTTGTTTGTATACATCGGTTGTAACCCGTGGCGACCCATATGAAAACCACTTTAAGACACGTGATTCAAAGCCCTGATATATACGACATTAAATAAGATTGTGTCTTGTATCTTGTATCTCGTGTGCACACTAGCAGGCGCTGATCTAATTTTGATGTCGTTCGATGAAAGACATACCGCATATTGCAAACAAAGCTACATACCTTACACCCATTAAGGTCGCTTCTGTTATGAGTTTATCTTTGATCTTTTCTATATCGTCTTCAAAATGTTTTGTAAAGGCATGTTTTTCATCTGTGCCTGCTATGAGAATTGCACCCCAGCCATCACCTTCAATGCCAAAAAAAAGCTTCCTGACCTATTACTATGCAACTATGTTAAGGCAATGCTAATGTCATCAATACATTGATCAAGGCAATGTTAAAATAGAAATATAAACATTAAATCATACATTACGAACTTAAGTTAAACTTCTGTTTACATCAGGTTACACAGTATAATTACCTTTTTGCTAAATCAATTTGAACGATTGCTGAATATTTTTTATTGAAAATTGGTCTGACGCTTTGCTTGTTCTACCGACAGCTTATGATATCGCTGTTGCTTATGCTCTTCATTGTAATATATATAAATAATGCATGTTTATGCTCTCTTAATATCTCTACAAATCGCTCACCGACTGGGCACCGTATTTTTTCTTGATCACAACTGTGGCACTTGACGGGATTGTATCGCCAGTTCCACAAACAACCAACGCATATCTTTATATTGGTAACACAGTAATCAATATGTCTTTTACACAACTGCTCTGAAATCATTATTTTATCAATATGAATATAGATAGATGCATTTGTAATACTTCTTTTCTAACGCCCTCGCACACCACTTTCACAACAAGATTGTGTTTCACGTTTGGTATAGAACAAACTTGACCAGTATTGCTTACATGAGATAAAGATGTTAGAGTGGCAGCATTCAACCATCCATGTATAAGACGTTATTATTGTCAATTGCTAGTAACTATAAAACAAACAAAACGCTTTTGGGAATATATGTTGTACAAAGAAACTCAATGGTTGTCATTACTTCAGTCCATGTACTTGGTTTGCTAGTTATTTAATAATCCATATATACATGTGTCATCTTTTGTCGCTTTTTTTCAACCATCCATGTAAAGTACGTTATATATAATCTTTGTTTGCTAGTCATTTAACCATCAATACGAAAACGCTTTTTCCCTTGTTTGCTAGTTCTTCATTTATCTATGTAAAATACATTATAGTTTATTATTTAACCATCCATGGAAAAGATACTATTTTCCTTGGTTTGCTAGTTGTTCGATCATAGTTTATGGTTAGTCACAGGCCGCAAATTGTATAAAAAAGGTGCCGTTATTTTCGCAGGTAGTTTTTGTTACCCTGAACAGCCATTTCATGGTTATATCGAAGATACTTAATTATAAATATCAAAAGAAATTAAAATATATACCTGGCTTATTTACGCAGCAGATCTCACACTTTTCTTTCCTTTGATCATCGTCTGGTGATCGGGTCCACAAGTTGATGCCTTCTTGTCTCAGAGCCGACTGGAAATATCAAATTAAATAATTACAATAATACTATAGAGCTGGCCAATGTAGTATGCAAAGAAAAGAGTCAACGCAGACCCCTTAATAAGTAGTTCAGCCAATCCCAGTTGCTCTACAACATTAAAGCCAACAAAGAATCCTGTTTTTATTGAGGATATCTAAACATCCTCTTTAATTTGAACAGAATAAATAACAATATCCTTACCAGTAGTAGTATTTTCATTTCTGTCATCGTAGCAGCCTAAAAATAAAAAAACTTTCCTTTCACATCTGTCGAACCTTGTTAATACTAAAATGGTAACCTCAGGGACAATGTCATTATCAATTCACGAAGACGGACATGGTAAAAGCCTTGTGCACAATTGAACGAGTGACACATAACATGAAAAAAGCAACAAAGACAGAACATATTTGCCCCAAAATAAACTTATAAAAGAAGTTTTGATTACCGCGCTGGAATGATCAGGTATTTCAATTGAGGTTAAAATCTAGATTATGATTATTCAAGCTGCTACTTGTCACAATTATTATCAATAACTGCAACGTAAAAATAATACTCGAAATTAAAAAACAACCTTTTATTAAAACATGGGTTGCTCGTTAAATTGTCTGTTTGAATAGATTCAAAATTAGAAATCGTATCAATAAAGAATACCTAAAATAAATTGATCAATTCTTCTTATATGATAAGAGACCAATGGAAGGAGTTTATATTTACCTTTTGTATATCGGCCTGAACGTATGATGCTGTTTTCTTTCTGACTTGTTTAAGGACCTCGTCCGACACTGTAAAATAAACCAAATGCGAACAATCATGTAAAATGAATATGTTATTTATTGCTCAATTGGTGTGTTATAACAATACAAAACAATCAACTATTATCACATAACGTACGTTTCTTATCAGGATGACAATTAAATCACAGATTATGTCATGATAGCAGTATATGTAGCAGTAGTAGAGTTATCGCTGTATCGTTAGTGGTGTTGTAGAAATAGAAGTTGTAATAATTTGAGTACAATTGTTTGTAGGGATGGAATTATTATAATTATTATTATTATTATTATTATTATTATTATTATTGTTATTGTTATTGTTATTATTATTGTTATAATCTAGTAGTAGTAGAAGTAGTAGTAGAAGTAGCAGTAGTAGTAGTAGTAGAAGTAGTAGTAGTAGTAGTAGTACTAGTAGTAGTACTAGTAGTAAGCTGTAGCTGTAGACAACGTCTTACACGTAGTTATTATAATAAAGTATGCAAACATGCTACAATCACTACAGACGTATTGTTGTACCTGCAGGGAATTGATTTGTGATATATATAGTCGTGGTAAGTATACTCGGTTTTCATAAAATTGCTATTTTAGCTACTTTTTTGCAAAAAAATGTTTGTATTTGTACTTAATCCACTGGCAACCTAACCAACTTGTTAAGATAATTATAATACACATTAACATTTTTTTAATTGAAATGATAAAATATATAAGAAATTGATATATAAAGCAAAATGTCAGTGTTCAAATATATATACATGTAGTATATATATTATAACATTGCTGATACAAAGCAGAACATACCGTCTTTGAAGGCTTGCACGTCTTTCTTTTTGTCCTCTTCAAACTGTTCCTCCATTCCTCCTTCGACCGATGTGGGTGCAAAAAATAACAATCGAGCATTTTTCTGCTCATCCAAAAGAATTTTTTTCATGCATATGTTACCATGGGATACAGGATTCCTGAATAAATAAATAATTTGAATACATTCACTTGATCTTGTAGTACTGATAAATTCAATTCGCGCGTTAGATTGGGCAATCCGTACAAATGTCATCACATAGCTAATGCAAGTCTACTTCTTAACAAACATACTTCACGTGCAGTCACCTTCAAAACATATACATTATGGAATTAGATTAAAGCTGAATTTGTGTACTCTTAATTTAGTAACAGAACAGCATTTAAGTTAAGTGAGACGCACTATTGCCGGTATTACAAGAACGAATTGAATAATATGTAAAGTAATATCTCTGAGTACAATTATTTGCTCTATTTTTGTTAAGTATGAACACGCTGTTGGGAATTTTAGAAATATTTTAAAATGCACTTTTGTGTAACTGACCTGTCACATTTAGGTGGGTTGTGAAGATATTCAAGGCGCAGCATACTTGGTAAAGTATTCGTATTTTTTCTTTCCATTGTAACGTTGTTTTCTGTACTGGTGTTTCCGTCGTGTTCACTGATGTGTTTTCCGTTTCTTTCTGTATTTCTTCCTCCAAGGTCCCCCCTCGGAAGTATGGTGAGACGAAGCTAACATACCTAACAAAACATATTCAGTTACAGATAGAAATGTATGGGATTTAGGTTTTCGTCTCCGAATCATGGCGATTTGCCTAACGTCCACATCATTACACTTTTAATTGAAGTAACCGATTAACTTTCTGAAACTTTCATGCAATTAATCACAATTGCACAATTCCGAATACAGAACATCTTTAATATGTTCAAATATAAAAGTCTGTCAAGCTCATACTTCAGAGCTATATACCACTTTTGAACTCATTTCATGTTGCCGTACGATGGTATGAATGTTTGTAAGTGGAATGTATGCTTTCTTATCAGCGAAATGAAGCTGGTAAATCTCACTTGACCGCATTGGGGTGCTTAACACTGCTCTGCCTCATATATTTTAGAGTATAACTACATGTTTGCCGTGTAAGGGTGTACTGAGAGGTTTATATGGAGAGAAAAGCTTATATTTTTTAAGTTTTTCCATTCAAGATAGAAAGTAGAAGTAGAAAAAAAACATATGTTTCTGTTCCATTCTATTCTAGGCCACTTAATGAACTATTTACAAGATGTTAAATAACATATGTAACTGTTCATGTATGTACGAGGTCACTTGGCGACCTATTTACAAGATGGAGAACAACAAATATTACTGTTCATTTCTGTAGTAGGCCACTTGGGGAACGATTGCGTAATGTAGAATTCTCTGCTCCAGGTAATTCTGAAAAAAACATGTATATATTTACATATCACCAGTGTTGAGTGTAATATTTATATAATTCTAGTTCAGATAAAAAAAATTAACACGTCACAATATTTATCAAGAAGATAGTGAAACACATGTAGAAAACGATATATTTTGCGTTGGGATTTTACCCCAATCTGTTTATTTAATGGAATGTACCCTTGTGGGAAATGTTTAATACAGCGAAAAAGAATCATAATTGACTAATCATCAAAATTATATTTCAATCTCGTCCTTGTGGCGTTTCTTTTTGTGGAATGACAGCAATTCTTAAATGGTTAATCTCCTTAATACCTCGTTTGACTCGTACCAAGCTTGAAAAATCATTTTGAGCTCGAGAAGCGGTGTGGTTAACCCGAAATGAGGGCATATTGTATCACCTCATTATACCAAACTATTGTAGTTAACATATGTTTTACGACACACTGTGTTTAAAGTATAGGACAATTTATCATACCTCTATTTCCCCTCCAGAGATATCACCAGCCCATGGTTTTTCCAACGTGCTTATAGCAAGAGTTGTGTCGTAAAAAGGAACATCACCTTGTGCTGTTCAGAAAAATGGCAATTTTAGGCAATACACGTCTATTAAACTGTAAGCAAAATTAACATTGTTTTCAACAATATACTGTAATGTATTCTTACGTAATGTAAAAAGCCATAAACCACAAGTTGGATGGATGGCATAAATGCGAGTCGGAGTAAATTTGTCTATATAATGCGTAAGTAACTCTGTCTACATATTTGTGGTCAACCATATTAAGCTATGCTTGCGTAACTTTGTACATATCATTTGTGAGTAACCTTTAAAAATTATTATCTCGGTAACTTTGTTTACTAAATCGAGGGTAACTCTGTCTATTTAATGACTGGGTCAATTCATCTTCTTATTGCATGGTAAATTTTATCTACTGAATGCATGGGTAACTTTGTCTACTTAATACGTGGGTAACTCTGTCTATTTAATGCGTAGGTTAACGTTGTTACTATATGCGTGGATAACTAAATCTACTTCATGCATGGAAAATTTTGTATACTTAATGCGTGGGTAACCTTGAGTACTCAATGCGGTGGTAACTTTATCTATCTAATGCGTGGGAAACAACGTGTACTTAATGCGTGGGTAACTCTGTCAACAAAATGCGTGGGTCACTTTGTCTAATTGATGTGAGGGTAACATTGTATATTTAATGCGTGTTTTACTTTGTCTACTTCATGCGTGGATAACTGAACCTACACAATGCGTGGGTAACTATGACTACTTACTGCGTGAGTAACTGTTTTATTTAATGAGTGGGTAACTTTATATTCTTCATGCATTCATAGGTCTGTCTATATATGCGTGGGAAACATTGTCTACTTAGTACGTTGGTACCTATGTCTATTTAATGAGTGGGTCACTTTGTCTTCTTGATGCGTGGGACATTTTGCTAAAATTACGTGGTTACCCTTATCTATTTTATTATAAGTAACTTTGTCTACTGAACGCCTGGGTAACTATGTGTACTGAAAGCATAGGTTACTTTTCTACTGAATGTTTTGGTAACTTTGTCCTCGTGTGGGTAATTCTATCTATTTTATGTGTTGAAAAGTATGTCTATATAATGCGAGAGCAAGTGTGTCTTGTTAAGGTGTAGGTTAGCCAGGATTCTTAAATCTTCGGTTTATTTAATACACAGATTACTTGTCTAGTAAAAGCCAGTTTCATAATAATAAATTGTGTCAAATAAAAAAATAAACATTCTTTCTCCCTGACGTTTTACTCGAAGAGACAATAACTTAAATCGTAATCGTCTACTTACAAACAAGCGTTCTTGTATTGCCTAGTCGTGCGTCATCTTGTCTTGCTTTGACAGGCTGGCATACTGCTTCTAACTTTTTAAATACTCGTTCGTTGAGCTTCCCAGCTTTTCCGTTGAATGCTAGACGCTCATCCATGATGATTCACTTCGAAAGTAAAAAAAAACTTATTTTGATATTGGTATGTTTGTACGTAGAACACATGCTGCCGTCAGCAATATCATTTCTGTCCAACAGAAAATGATGTGTGACCATTCCATTTTAAAAGAAAAGCTTTAATATCAATAAATGTTTGGTCACCGCTTTTGTACGAAAAACCTAACACGAGTTCACTTGCTGTTTAGCCTACTCCTGCACACACAACCTCACACTTGTCCGATCAATCTTTAATTCTTGCAGGATTAATTTGACTCTTACATGTATCCACAAAGAATAATCCTTATAAGAACCATTTTTATACACCAGACATGATGTTTTGCGTACAACAGTCTGGTTCAATATTACCCCGATTCTGAGTACAAACAGCGAAATATTGAGCCAATCAGAGACGTTTCGCCGATATCTATTTATAGAAAACCGTGCGTATGGCATTTAGCCAATGAATGTGAGTCTTCATTAGGAATAATTCGGGGTTTATCCTGTCAACAGCCACCCTCAGACAATAGTCCAGCTTTTTAAACTTCGTGTTTTCTTGACACCAATAAACTGGTACCCTCTCCATATTTTGTTTACATATTTTGTCCATTATAAACATTTTGTACCAAAATTCCAGAATGCATTGTGAGTTAATGGTGCATCAATGAATAATGATGTTCGCTAAGAAACAACAACCTCACATTCGTATCGAAACAAAGTGCTTAAACATACAAAATTCATGACAAATAACAGCTGGTTGACTCAGATTTCGGCGCATACGTTCAACTATTGAAATAAAAACCGGATATTAACAATTTTGCTATTTGAAACTAAACAGTGGAATTGTATATTTTAATAGATAAAATATTGATATGGAATAAAAAATAGTTGCAGCTTAAGTCGTATGAAGGCTTTTATTGACTCTGTGTTTGTTTTGGTGAGCAGAAAGTGAGTGAATGAGAATTCCCCGCTGTTTGTATGTATTTGAAAGGGTGAGGAGAGAGTGAGAATATGAGAATGCCCAGTTGTGCTTGTGAATATATAAGGGTGAGAAGAAAAAGCGTGAACAAGAATGTCCCGTTGTGCGTGTGTGTTTGTTATGGTGAGCAGAGAGTGAGTGAACAAGAATACACCGTTGTCAGTGTGTGTTACTTATGGTGAGCAGAGATTGAGCATATGAGTATGCCCCGTTGTACGTTTGTGTTTGTTTTGGTGAGCAGAGAGATAGTAAATAGGAATGCCCCGTTGTGCGTGTGTGTTTGTTATGGTGAACAGACATTGAGTGAATGAGAATGCCCCGTTGTGCGTGTGTGTTTGTTATGGTGAACAGACATTGAGTGAATGAGAATGCCCCGTTGTGCGCGTGTGTTTGTTATGGTGAACAGACATTGAGTGAATGAGAATGCCCCGTTGTGCGTGTGTATTTGTTATGTTTAGCTGAGAGTGAGTGAATAAGAATGCCCCGTTGTGCGTGTGTGTTTGTTATGGTGAGCATAGATTAAGTAAAAAGGAATGCCCCGTTGTGCGTGTGTGTTTGTTATGGTGAGCAGAGATTGAGTAAAAAGGAATGCCCCGTTGTGTGTGTGTGTGTTTTATGGTAAGCAGAGATTGAGTGAAAAGGAATGCCCGTTGTGCGTGTGTGTTTGTTATGGTGAACAGATATTGAGTGAATGGGAATGTCCCGTTGTGCGTGTGTGTTTGTTATGTTGAGGTGAGAGTGAGTGAATGAGAATGCCCTGTTGTGCGTGCGTGTTTTTTTATGGTGAGCATAGATTGAGTGAATAGGAATGCCCCGTTGTGCGTGTGTGTTTGTTATGGTGAGCAGAGATTGAGTGAATAGGAATGCCCCGTTGTGCGTGTGTGTTTGTTATGGTGAGCAGAGATTGAGTGAATGAGAATGCCCCGTTGTGCGTGTGTGTTTGTTATGTTTAGCTGAGAGTGAGTGAATAAGAATGCCCCGTTGTGCGTGTGTGTTTGTTATGTTGAGGTGAGAGTGAGTGAATGAGAATGTCCCGTTGTGCGTGTGTGTTTGTTATGTTGAGCTGAGAGTGAGTGAATGAGAATGCCCCGTTGTGCGTGTGTGTTTGTTATGTTGAGGTGAGAGTGAGTGAATGAGAATGTCCCGTTGTGCGTGTGTGTTTGTTATGTTGAGCTGAGAGTGAGTGAATGAGAATGCCCCGTTGTGCGTGTGTGTTTGTTATGGTGAACATATATTGAGTGAATAGGAATGCCCCGTTGTGCGTGTGTGTTTGTTTTGGTTAGTAGAGAGTGAGTGAATGAGAATGCCCCGTTGTGCGTGTGTGTTTGTTATGGTGAGCTGAGATTGAGTATATGAGAATTAATCGTGTTGCGTTAATGTTTGTTATGGTGAGCAGAGAGTGAGTGATTGAGAATGCAACGCTATTGATGATAATGCCCTGTTGTTCATGTATACAAAGGAAAACTCAATGCGGTGGTAACTTTATCTATCTAATGCGTGGGAAACAACGTGTACTTAATGCGTGGGTAACTCTGTCAACAAAATGCGTGGGTCACTTTGTCTAATTGATGTGAGGGTAACATTGTATATTTAATGCGTGTTTTACTTTGTCTACTTCATGCGTGGATAACTGAACCTACACAATGCGTGGGTAACTATGACTACTTACTGCGTGAGTAACTGTTTTATTTAATGAGTGGGTAACTTTATATTCTTCATGCATTCATAGGTCTGTCTATATATGCGTGGGAAACATTGTCTACTTAGTACGTTGGTACCTATGTCTATTTAATGAGTGGGTCACTTTGTCTTGCGTTAATGTTTGTTATGGTGAGCAGAGAGTGAGTGATTGAGAATGCAACGCTATTGATGATAATGCCCTGTTGTTCATGTATACAAAGGAAAACTCAAATCGAATGTTTCATATTGGTAACATGTAACCTTACATTTCAATATTCATGACTTACCATTTCACGTGATCAATAATTCGCGAACGCCGCCATTTTCTGATAATTGTTTATCCGAAATATCGCTACTACGATTTCGGCTAACGGTGTTCAACTGTATATATATGTTTGGCAGAGAGTATTCCCCTTATGGTCGTGTCTATGTATGGGTTATTAGGGGTGTACGCCACTTTGAGGACGTACGATTCATGTGTTAAAAAAACATAGGGTAATAAATTTAAAAAAATAATAAAGAATCATATTTAAGACCTTGGGTAACTCCAACAAACCCTAAATAAACGATATTTCATCGAATTCGGGCAACGTAGTCGCAATTTACATTTGAATAAGCTCAAAAATATACAAAACTGGATAGCAGACGGGTTATTTTACAACAAGGCATTCCTAACAGTTTGAAAGATCTATCTACAAATTCTAAATTCAACACAAAAATCCAATAGAAACTCTCAAAAACACACCTATGAGAAACATGACAAATACTCAAACATATTTAATATATATTAGGCAGGTTTATGAAAATCCATTAATTCATGTTTAATTGGATCAACGGTTATTAGAGCATAGTCGCTGGGACCCTTGGTACTATAATGTTCAAATGTTCATTGTGGATAATAAATTCAATCAATCTAATTAATTGTATAATCTTGTAGCAACGAATTGTATTTACCTACCTGGAAGTTGAAGTCTGTGATTTTAGATTTAATTACAATAAAATAAAATACTACGAAAAAGTCTTTTATGAAATGTGCATCTTTGACATTTTTGGGAATACTATGCATCAAATATGTGGAATATAGAAAGCAATCAAGAATATTAGATATATAGTTATAGGTTTAAAAAATTATAAAAAAGAATTTGTTGTTGTGAACATTGTTTTAAGTTCATTGCGAATTACTAGACCTACTTTATTTGTGAAAGGAAATCTAAAACAGATAAAAGTAATGAACCGTTTATATAACTATTTGATAGTGGTTCAGTCACTTTCGTCAAATAAATGCATTTCTATTCATTAACTGAGCGATTTTGTAATGATATAGCCAGATAAACCAAGTTTTTAAAATGTTTACTTTTTAGATCAACTATTCAATTGTTACTGCTCTTTTTATAGAGTTTGAATGCAAATTTTGTTCTATAAAAGTGGTGTCATGAAACTGCAATTCCAACTAAAAACACAATAACATGGGACGTGACGAAATCAATAAAATTTAGTGAAATGGAAATAATACCCTAAAACGATTATAAGTTCAATAAAAGGCAGTGATTTAAAGTGATGCACTTAACACTCTATGTAGTGTTTAATCGGCTGAACCGGTATTTTGTTTATCGTTGTAATACTTATATGAAGTGTTTTATTTTTCTTCATTATCATTTAAGATTGATTGTGTTTTTCTACTTCCATGTATCTAACCCAATCCTGTAGCCTTAACCATTGTTATCTTGTTCTACTGTTAAATATAACCCTTCAACGAACAACTGGCAGCGGGTGTTGAAGTGATTTGAAATAGATTATCGAAGGAATGAAATAAATAGTTCATACAAGCGCATGTTTAAGACAGCAGATGATTGATTACAATGTGGAAGTTATATTCGTTTTTAGCAGACGACAAAACGCGAATATATATTTAAATTTTTTAACTGTACACCAGATTGGCACAAAAAAACGTTTTTTTCTGTAGCGAATCTCAGGACAATTATTTAATAAAATGTGTAACTCTTTGATATCATAATGGTAAAATAAATATCAAATTGTAAAAAACAATCAAGTCGGAACTTGGGTTCGAACCGGGGTCTCCGAAATTGCAGTCCAGTGTTGTATCCACACAGCAACGAAGGCTAACCCTATTCAGCTATATACCTAACTTGGTAATATCACGTGATAACATCGACTAGCCAATCAAGCATAAGGAATGGATTCTACTAGGTAGACATACCTAGTATTTATTTAATGGAAAAAACAACCGAAAAACTGCGAAAAATAAATTAATTGTAATTTATGTGGTACTTCAGTGAGTAAGTTTCAATGCATTGTACACATCAATACCAAGTTTATGTCAGTTTTAGCTATTTCATCATACGGAGTACAACCCCTTTAATCCAAGATTTCCTATTTAAATAATTAGTATTCGTATACAATACACCCTTAAATGTGTATCTTATCAATGTGTCAACACTGGGGTATATCAGTGTACATTTGCCCAAATTAATCCCTGCACCAGGTCGGTTTACATCATTACGTCATTGAATAAGGAAGGACAATAATAGCGGCCACGGTGAAATTTAACTTTCCTCATTACAAGATGGGTGATTTATAATAAATGTATAGAAACTTTACCTCCCAAATGTGTACTATTATCCCGATGATTAACGTCCTTAAAATGTAATAAAGTCGAGTTTTCTTATAAAAAAAGAGTCTTAAGTCAACTTTGAAGCTGTATATGCGATATTTTTGAGATAATTCTTAACGTTCACATTACTTTCGTTTTCCATATGTGTATGAAGAGTTCTAATTTACGCCGCAAATGAGAATGATTAAAAAAGTACTCTGAAACACAAGTAAAACAACTTACTCATAAGCCAAACAAGACAGTGTTTTATTTTCAACAAAAACTGATTCAATTTAGAGACATCGTTTGATGAAATATTTCTATTTTTTCCTACTTTCGTTTTGCATATGTGTTAGCCGCGTTAGTATTTTTGTGTTTTAATAAGATTAAATCCCTATCGATTGATTAACAAATGCAAGTTATCAACAAAAGTATCGTAAAACAAAAGTAAAGCAACTTACTTGTCGGCTATATAAATCATAGTTTACTTGCAAACGAAGGAATTTATTAATGTATTTGAAATAACACTGAGGATTTCTTATCTTTCACCCTACTTCCGTTTTGCATATGTAAACACCGGGTTTGTGTATCGTCCCGTTTAGTGAAGTTCAATTTATCCAATGACAAATAGTTATTATGATGATAATGAGTTACATTTGAAAAAAATAGCATACACTTGTGTTAAAATCGTATTCCTAAACGGAAGTCCATGTTAAACAAAGTATGCAAAGTAACATAAGGTTTAATTTGATACAGTATAGTTGTAGTAATGTAATGAGGTTTCGTTTCGGAAAAAGGCGGCTTATGAACTCGTCAAAAAACGGCACTTGAAGCCGTTATGAACTTGGATTAATAAGGGCGGCGCGTGGTGTGAACTTTACCAGAAATGCCAATTGGAGCTGTTTGCATCGATTAGATATGTTTACATTCGCTAGGTTACTTGAACATACTTTTGAATAAACTTCTCCTTTCTCGACCCTTTTCGCTATACATCTGAAAGTTAATACGTAGTGTTCAAGAGTCCTTATAAACCAATAATTCATTTCTTTTCATTTATATTTGTATATTATTAGCTCTTCGTGATAATAATTAACGCGTATTTCTATAGGTCTGTATATTATTTCATTTTCCTCCGATAGTGACACACAGAAGTAAACTTGGATGATTTTAAAGGGGGGGGGGGCGGTTGCACCCCTTCTACTGTCTGGATCCGTTTGTGCTTATTACATTGCAGATTTCTGTTGATTATCATCTTTTGGTTTGTAAGTTATATTTTGTGAATGAAATGAGAGTCACGCGCTGGATTTACTATGCTTTTGCTTAGTTAAGAGCCTTATAACTTCAGATCTCTACTGATACTTATAAAATAAATTGGTAACTAATAAAGTAGTAGAACTGTTTGTTGTTGTGTTATTGCTGTAGATGAATATATAAAAACAAAGCACTAATCAGCATAGTCCCATGACTTAAACGATTATTGATGTGTATTATCAAAATATTATAATTCGGCAAATGAGATTGCTTAATAATTTAGAAAGCCTCTCATTAAAATAGCCGCCAGATTTAACTCATCCGTTGATTTATAAAGCTGGTAATTCAGCGCCCGTCTTGTGTGGAATTAGATATGCTGTACAACAACATTAACAAATATCCCTAACATAAAACTGATCAGACACTCTAAGATTTCTAATCTTTTTATTTAATTAACAAAAACAATAGTTCGATTAACGCCATGCTAAACGTTTTAATACAATACGTATTGAAAAAGAAACAGGTATAGGGGTTAGATTATTTGATACTGCGCAAAAACGAAGTCGGTTAGGTACAGTTTTCTTGATATCAGGCGATTTGAAATAAAACATTGAATACATGTATTTAAACAAATCAAAAAATAAACGAGCAGTTTTTTTTTCAAAAATTAAAGAAAAGCGCCGTTTTTCCCGCGAAAAATGACGTTATAGACGAATTTAAAAATGTAAAACAACAGAAAAAAATATATGTGCGTGAACGTTTTCACAAGACGCACTTGAGGTTGAAAAACAGTCCTTAACTGGGAATATGCTCTTCTATTCGTATACCAATTTTCAGGCATTAACTCGAAAATTCGCTCATAGTTGCGTTCCACCTTAACAACAGACACGAGGTTAGTGTATACAAATCACCAAACTAGAGACAAAAAGCTTTATTACTAGACAAGTTTTACACCAAATCACAGGCAGCGCTACATGACAATTTGCACACATTACAAGAGACACAACGTTACAAGTTAAAAGTCACCCAACAAGAGACATACCGCTGCAATATAACATACACCACACAAAAGACACAGCGCAACAAGACAATTAACACCTTACAAGAGTCACCTGATCGGTTTGTGGGTTTAAGTCAGTTGATAGGACCCGTATTCTGTGACGGTGTTACTTTACGTCCAGGTTAAACCTTTTTCAAACCCAAATCTTAGTGTTATTTAACATATATATAATGTTTTTCACTAAAGGAGGATTTATGTATATATTACTATTAACATGTTCCGCATTGATATACTCAAAAATATACAGAACTGCTTTGAAATCTTATGATCTAACTATACCCTATCGTTTTCATTCAATGTATCAACAATTAATATATTTACACTAAACAAAACTTCAACAAATGATACTCTTCGTATAACGATAAATTGAAACACTAGATATAAGGCAAAACAGAAGTTTAAGAGGCCAATTATAAAAAAGGATTAATATAACAATAATCCAATGGTTACATACTAGCTGGCAGTGTTTTAATTGTAATATAGTACAAGAAATTTAAAAATGAAAAAAAAATACGCATAAAGGAATTTAAAAAGCATAAGTAAATCAGTTATACTGGTCTTCTACAACACAACAAAGATTGAGAAATAAAGAAAATGCGACACATCGAACCTTTTTGTTAATGCATGTCACAGGAACCATTTTTTTTGTTTGGCCTTAAGCGTACAATCATGCTTTCAGTAAACATTAGGACTACTAGTGACAGTAACACAGCCTTAAAGCTATCAGCCACCCTACTCGAACTATTGTTATCAGTTTGATTATAAACAATGTCTGATATAATCCCAAAACAGGAGTTTATGAGGTTTAAATAAACGTTCTGCCGAAATGCTGATAAAGCTTCTGACGTACTCCTGTGAACTACCGCAGCACTCTTAAACACTAAATTTTCAGAAATTAATGAGTAAGATTTTTCTTTCCTTGTCTAATTCATGTGCCTTGTCATGTAGAATGGCAGAAAAGATTTGAATCACCACCATTCATTTAAAATAAGTTTGAATTCATCGTGTTCTTGGTACGGTTTGAACCAACGACAGGAAACAGACAAACTATAAGAGTGTCCAATAATCACTTACGCTTCTAGTCTGTGTTTCAGACTCGGAAGGCATATTAATAAATGTCCTGAACTATGTTGGATGATATTAGTATTGACATAAAATATGTAAATAATTATAAACGATTATACTTGAAAAATGTATGTTTAGTTTTGCCATTATTGCTATTCTATCATTGACATGACAATAAAAGGAAAAGTTGCATATTTGAATCTTGAGTCTCAATTTCAGACTCAGACTGTATACGTTTGTGATTTAAGACCCTAGGGCTAGGGCTTATACTGAAGACGTTAGTGACTACGGATAATTCACCTTTTGCGCTATGCTACGTATGAACTCAGACTCAAGACGTTAGTTAAGACAGACCCTGCACCGTATGCACTTGGCCTACTGTCAACTCAGACACAATACCTTAGTTAATAACGACCCTGAATCTTATTCAATAATCTACCTATGGACTTAGACACAAGACGTTAGTTAAAACAGACCCTGTACCTTATGCACTAGTCTACCTATGGACTCAGACACAAGACGTTAGTTTATACAGACCCTGAATCTTATGCAATAGTCTACCTATGGACTCAGACACAAGACGTTAGTTAATACATACCCTGCGCCTTAATCACTAGGATACCTGACACAAGACATTAGTTTATACGAAAAAAAATGCGAAAAATAAATTAAATGTAAACTATGTGATACTTTAGTTAGTAAGTTTTAATGCATTGTACACATCGATACCAAGTTCATGTCAGTTTTCGACAATTTTCTTTTTTGTTCGCTATTTCATCATACGGAGTTCAGCCCCTTTAATCCTAGATTTCCTATTTAATAAAAAAAAACTAGTATTCGTATTCAATAGACCCTTAAATGTGAATCTTATCAATTTGTCAGCACTGGGATATATCAGTGAACATTTGCACAAAAAATCCCTGCACCAGGTCGGATCACATCATTGTCATTGAATAAGGCCCTATACAAGGAAGGACAATAATAGCGGCCACGGTGAAATTAAACTTTCCGCATTTTAAGATGGGTGACTTATAATAAATGTATAGAAACTTTACCTCGCAAATTTGTACTATTATCCCGATGATTAAAGTCCTTAAAATGTAATAAAGTCGAGTTTTCTTATAAAAAAGAGTCTTAAGTCAACTTAGAAGCTGTATATGCGATATTTATGAGATAATTCTTAACGTTCACACTACTTTCGTTTTCCATATGTGTATGAAGAGTTATAATTTACGCCGCAAATGAGAATGATTAAAAAAGTACTCTGAAACACAAGTAAAACAACTTACTCATAAGCCAACCAAGCCAGTGTTTTATTTTTAACAAAAACTGATTCAATTTAGAGAAATCGTTTGATGAAATATTTCTATTTTTCCCTACTTTCGTTTTGCATATGTATTAGCCGCGTTTGTATTTTTGTACTTTAATAAGTTTAAACACCTATCGATTGATTAACAAATGCAATATATCACTATCGACTGACTACCAAATGCAAGTTATCAACAACAGTATTGTAAAACAAAAGTAAAGCAACTTACTTGTCGGCTGTAAAAATCATACTTTACTTCTTTAAACGAAGGAATTTATTAATGTATTTTAAATAACACTGAGGATTTCTTATCTTTCACCCTACTTCTGTTTTGCATATGTTAACACCGGGTTTGTGTATCGTCCCGTTAAGTGAAGTTAAATTTGTTCATTGACAAATAGGTATTGTTATGATAATGATTTACAATTGAAAAAATAGCATACGCTTTCTTTTAAAATCGTATTCCTAAACGAAAGTCCATGTTAAACAAAACGTACAAAGTAACATAAGGTTTAATTTGATACAGTAAAGTTGTAGTAATGTAATGAGGTTTCGTTTCGGAAAAAGGCGGCTTATGGTATGAACTCTTCAAACAATGGCACTTGAAGCCGTTGTAAACCTAGAATAATAAGGGCGGCGCGTGGTGTGAACTTTACCAGAAATGCCAAGTGAAGCTGTTCGCATCGATTAGATATGTTTACATTCGCTAGGTAACTTGAACATACTTTTGAATAAACTTCTTATTTCTCGAACCTTATCGCTATACATCTGAAGGTGGTTAAAACGTAGTGTTAAAGAGTCCTTATATACCAATAATTTATTTCTTTTCATTAATATTTGAATTAGCTCTTCGTGATGTTTTTATCGCGTATTTCTATAGGTCTGTATATTATTTCTATCTCTCCGATAGTGACATACAGAAGTAAACTTGGATGATTTTAGGGGGGGGGGGGGCCGTTGCACCCCTTCTACTGTCTGGATCCGTTTGTGCTTATTAAAATGCAGATTTCTGTCGACTAACATTTTTTGGTTTGTAAGTTATATTTTGTGAATGAAATAAGTGTCACGCACTGGATTTACTATGCTTTTGCTTAGTTAAGTTCCTTATAACTGCAGATCTCTACTGATACTTATAAATGAAATTGGTAACTAATAAAGTAGTAGCACTGTTTGTTGTTGTGTTTTGCTTTAGATGAGTATATAAAAAACAAAGCAGTAATCGGCTTTCAGAGAACTTGCTTACTTGTGGGTTGGATGCCCCTGTGGAGCTTTCAGGGAAATAGCTTACTTGTGGGTTGGATGTCCCTCTGGGGCTTTCAGGGAACTTGCTTACTTGTGGGTTGAATGCCCCTGTGGAGCTTTCAGGGAAATAGCTTACTTGTGGGTTGGATGTCCCTCTGGGGCTTTCAGGGAACTAGCTTTCTTGTGGGTTGGATGCCCCTCTGGGGCTTTCAGGGAACTAGCTTACTTGTGGGTTGGATGCCCCTGTGGAGCTTTCAGGGAACTAGCTTTCTTGTGGGTTGGATGCCCCTGTGGAGCTTTCATGGAACTAGCTTACTTGTGGGTTGGATGCCCATTTGGGGCTTTCAGGGAACTAGCTTTCTTGTGGGTTGGATGCCCCTGTGGAACTTTCAGGGAACTAGCTTACTTTTGGGTTGGATGCCCCTGTGGAGCTTTCAGGGATTAAGCTTTCTTGTGGGTCAGATGCCCCTGTGGTGCTTTCAGAGAACTAGCTTACTTTTGGGTCGGATGCCTTAATGGATCTTTCAGGGATTTAGCTTACTTGTGAGTCGGATGACTTAATGGAGCCTTCAGGGAACTAGCTTACTTTTGGGTCGGATGCCTTAATGGAACTTTCAGCGCTCTAGCTTACTTGTGGGTCGGATGCCTTAATGGAACTATCAGGGAACTAGTTTTCTTGTGGGTCAGATGACTTAATGTAACCTTCGGGAAACTAGTTATCTTGTGGGTCGGATGACCAAATGTATCTATCAGGGAACTAGCTTACTTATATGTCGAATGACTAAATGGAGCTTTCAGGGAACTAGATTACTTGTGGGTCGGATGACTTCATGTTGCTTGCAGGGACTTAGCTTACTTGTTGGTCTAATTTACCTAATTTAGCTTTGGGTCTGATGACTTAATGTAGCTTTCAGGGACAAAGCTTACTTCTAGGTCTGATGACTTAATGCAGCTTTCAGGGACTAAGCTTACTTCTGGGTCTGATGACTTTATGTAGCTTTCAGGGATTAAGTTTACTTCTTGGTCGGATGGCTTAATGTACCGTTCAGTGACTTAGCTTACTTGTTGGTCTGATGACTTAATGTAGCTTTCAGGGAACTAACTTACTTCAGGGTCTGATGACTTCATGTAGCATTCAGGGACTAAGCTTACTTCTTGGTCTGATGACTCAATGTAGCTTTCAGGTACTTAGCTTACTTGTTGGTCTGATGACTCAATGTAGCATTCAGGTACATAGCTTTCTTGTTGGTCTGATGACTTAATGTAGCTTTCAAGTACTTAGCTTACTTGTTGGTCTGATGACTCAATGTAGCTTTCAGGGAACCAGCTTACTTGTTGGTCTGATGACTCAATGTAGCTTTCAGGGACTAAGCTTACTTGTTGGTCTGATGACTTAATGTAGCTTTCAGGGAACCAGCTTACTTGTTGGTCTGATGACTTAATGTAGCTTTCAGGGAACCAGCTTACTTGTTGGTCTGATGATTTAATGTAGCTTTCAGGGACTAAGCTTACTTGTTGGTCTGATGACTTAATGTAGCTTTCAGGGAACCAGCTTACTTGTTGGTCTGATGACTCAATGTATCTCTCAGGGAACAAGCTTTCTTGTTGAGCTAATGACTCAATGTAGCTTTCAGGGAACCAGCTTACTTGTTGGTCTAATGACTCAATGTAGCTTTCAGGGAACCAGCTTACTTGTTGGTCTAATGACTCAAGGTAGCTTTCAGGGAACCAGCTTACTTGTTGGTCTGATGACTCAATGTAGCTTTCAGGAAACCAGCTTACTTGTTGGTCTGATGACTTAATGTAGCTTACCAGGCCTAAGCCTACTTGTTGGTCTCATGACTTAATGTAGCTTTCAGGGAACCAGCTTACTTGTTGGTCTGAATGTAAATTTCAGGGAACCAGCTTACTTGTTGGTCTGATGACTTAATGTAGCTTTCAGGGAATTAGCTTACTTGTTGGTCTGATGACTTAATGTAGCTTTCAGGGAACCAGCTTACTTGTTGGTCTGATGACTTAATGTAGCTTTCAGGGAACCAGCTTACTTGTTGGTCTGATGACACAATGTAGCTTTCAGGGAACCAGCTTTCTTGTTGGTCTAATGACTCAATGTAGCTTTCAGGGAACCAGCTTACTTGTTGGTCTGATGACTCAAGGTAGCTTTCAGGGAACCAGCTTACTTGTTGGTCTGATGACTCAATGTAGCTTTCAGGGAACCAGCTTACTTGTTGGTCTGATGACTTAATGTAGCTTTCAGGGAACCAGCTTACTTGTTGGTCTGAATGTAAATTTCAGGGAACCAGCTTACTTGTTGGTCTGATGACTTAATGTAGCTTTCAGGGAATTAGCTTACTTGTTGGTCTGATGACTTAATGTAGCTTTCAGGGAACCAGCTTACTTGTTGGTCTGATGACTTAATGTAGCTTTCAGGGAACTAGCTTTCTTGTTGGTCTAATGACTCAATGTAGCTTTCAGGGAACCAGCTTACTTGTTGGTCTGATGACTCAAGGTAGCTTTCAGGGAACCAGCTTACTTGTTGGTCTGATGACTCAATGTAGCTTTCAGGGAACCAGCTTACTTGTTGGTCTGATGACTTAATGTAGCTTTCAGGGAACTAGCTTACTTGTTGGTCTGATGACTCAATGTAGCTTACCAGGCCTAAGCCTACATGTTGGTCTGATGACTTAATGTAGCTTCCAGGGAACCAGCTTACTTGTTGGTCTGATGACTCATTGTAGCTTTCAGAGAACTAGCTTACTTGTTGGTCTAATGACTCAATGTAGCTTTCAGGGAACCAGCTTACTTGTTGGTCTAATGGCTCAATGTAACTTTCAGGGAACCAGCTTACTGGTTGGTCTGATGACTTAATGTAGCTTTCAGGGAACCAGCTTACTTGTTGGTCTGATGACTCAATGTAGCTTTCAGGGAACCAGCTTACTTGTTGGTCTGATGTCTTAATGTAGCTTTCAGGGAACCAGCTTACTTGTTGGTCTGATGACTTTATGTAGCTTTCAGGGACTTATCTTACTTGTTAGTCTGATGACATAATGTAGCTTTCGTGGAACTAGCTTACTTGTGGGTTGGATGACTTAAGTTAGCTATCAGGGAAGTAGCTTACTCGATGGTCTGGTGACCTAATGTAGTTATCAGGGAACAAGCTTACTTGTGTGTCGGATGACTAAATTGAGCTATCAGGGAACCAGCTTACTCGATTGTCTGGTGACTTTATTGAGCTTTCATGGAGCTAGCTTACATTTTGGTCGGATGCCCCTGTGGAGCTTCCATTGAAATAGATTCGTGTGGGTCAGATGCCTGAAAGGAGCATTTAGAGAACTAGCTTACTTGTTGGTCAGGTGCCTGAGTCGAGCGTTCAGGGAACTATATAATTTGTTCGTCGAATGCCTTAATGGAGCTTTCAGGGAGTCAGCTTTTTTAAGGGTCAGATGCCTCAATGAAGCTTTCATACACATTTTGCGGATCTGACTTCTTACTGGAAATTTTAAAGAATTAGTTTAATTGTAGGTCAGATTCCTTCCGCGAACAAATAAGAAAATGTTTTTTTTAAAAAGTCATATTATCACAAATCGTGCTATTGACCAATGAAAAATTGGTTATTGTAATGTATTTTTAAAATTATTGAAAAGACTGTGAACTCCTTCAAATCGTTGGAAATGTAATAGAGTTTACAGCCATTGAAATTAAATTTCCTTAAAAATGATTTAACATACCTTGTCTTATTATTTGTCTTATTATTCGTAGACAAAATTCAAATCAGTCGAATAAAGATATTTAAACGGATGTTAACATTTAGGCACAAAAAAACGCCGAGTTGATTTTAGGTCAATTTCAAACACTTATAATCTGAAAATCTATCAGACATAAACAGTAAAACTGCGATCGCTCGAGGATGCCGGGGTCCGGGCTGAAACCTCGAGAGAACGGATATTTCGAACGACCCGAGTTTCGATTTTCCAGTCTTTTATGATCTTTCAGTGTAATTTTAGTTTGAAGTCGTCAAACCGACTGTTTACTACGACTGTACTATTCACATGATTCGGCAAAGCCACTATACAAGATTTCAGATAATTTCTTTGATGTGTTTTCGAAATAAATTCCTTCTTTATCATTTTTCAGATTAACGAAACAATCCTGAACAATTACAATCAATTACATACTCTTTATTTACACTCGATTTAAACACTATATCAAAAATAATTAAATAAAGCATTAAATATTACTTTTAATTTTCTTAAGAATAAGTCTGAACATTCCAAAGTGGTTAAATAATACATGTTATATTACAAAAATACGAATATGTATGAGAAATTTAAAATAAAATACTTTTTATATTATAAACTGTTGAGTTTTTCACTTAGAGAACAGTACAGAGCTGTATAATACAGACAAATAGTGTGACTTATTATA